>NC_056735.1:197506789-197806789 GCF_019279795.1 Protopterus annectens | reverse complement strand
TTGGTAGTGTATTCCACAACACGGGTGGACGTTGGCAAACACTAGCGATGTTCCCTAGGCCATTTCTGATGCTAGTCACAGGGTGTGTTTGTCCTTCGACACACATTGTAACTGGAGTTTGCCATGACATATGTCATGGTTAGTATACTGTGCCTCCGTCTACCTCTGACATAACAGTGATACCCAGGGTTAGCCTACCATCTCCCATCCACTCATCAGGATTCCCCTTGAGGGGTGTCGATAAGTGACTCTCTGGCTGACCTGTACCAGGAGTTTACTGAAGAGTGGGGGTGCCTTCTGTGTTATGGATTATTCTGTACATCTTGTCCTATGTATGTCAGTGCTGGGGTTCAGGTCTCTCATGTGCATAGCTCACTGCCATTCAGATTGTACAAGGTGCAGCATGTTCTTTGATTCCAGGTTGGACATGGCTTCATACATCAGGCACAGCTTGCCTGTAGCTGGGCAGTATGGCAATGTGTGGGGCTGCAGTTTGTTTACTCAGGCAACACGTGGCATCTGTTCATGCTCTTTGCTACTCCTGGTGGGGTACTGTTGTGGACTTTACAGTTGATGGAGGTGTCTGCTGAGGTATATCCCACAGGGGCTATTGTAGTCAATTGTGACGCTGATGGAGGATGACTGCAGAGCCACAGTGACATCCCCTTATCTACATCTGCCAACCTTCATGTTTGGGTAGGTATATAGTATATGTTTCTGCGAACACTACAGCCACATGTTTGTCCAGTGCAGGATATCTATCACCTTTTGTACCCAGGTCTCTCATTACATGTTAGGTACGTCATGGGTTAACATCTGTGTGGTAATTTGTGGGCAATTACTGTATATCCACAGTGGTTGTCTATACACAGTTCTGCAATTAGCTTGCTGACATGGCTATGGCTCCAGTTGTCTGTTTGTAGGTGGCCTTTTTGTGGGTTGCTTGTATCAGCTGGGGGTCGGATATGGTGGGCTGTTTGTACTCCTCTGCATACATGTTCAGTCACAGTCCTTCCATGTTGGCCTATACCTATGGGACATATATACAGAATGGGGGGGGCCAGGACCAGGCCTTGTGGGATGCCACTCATATCTGCTTTGTAGTCTGACATGGATGCGGCATGTCTGACCATGTCAGTTCTGTCCTTGGTCTGGTTTGCAACCCCTCTACTGACATAGGGGTATATATTTAAGCTGGTGAACATATCCATACTGAACTCATACGGTATTGTCTAGAAGCATATGCACGGTCCAGCTATGCTGTGTGGACCACATTGCCCTCATCAATGACCTTAATGACTGCTTCAAATGGGTCAAACATGTTTAGGGGCAGGATCTGCAGTTACGACAGCCACACTGTGTAGGGTCCAGTATCAGTAGGTCCACAATAGCCTTCTGTCTGCGGTACATACTGATCCTTTCCATAGCTGTGCAGACCAAGCTTGTCAGGATCCTGGGGTGGTAGTTTGCAGTATCCATTCAGGCAACACCTTTGTTGTGAAGGACCACTGTTGTTGTACACTGCTCTTTGGGTACATATCCTGTGGTAAGGCTGACATTGGGCAGTAGTGTGATTTGGCATTCCATTATTCTTGGAGTCCATGTTGGCCTCAGCCCAGGACACCATCACATACCTTTGCTGCTGTGTGTTTTGCTTTGCAGATGATGGCTGTTACCTCAGCATCTGCAATGTCAGGGACCAGCAGTCTGCTGGGATAGATATTTTGCACTCTGGGGGGGGGGTGTTTGCACTGCACCTGTCAGGTTGTATGTTAGCAATATGTGTGTGTGTGTTTGGTATGTTGTTTGTAATATCTGTGTGATTCAGAGCATATCTGTGGATGCCCAACATGGTTCCTACCATCAGTTAGGTAAGCCTTGTGATTATCCTTAGTGTCCTGTACAATTTGTATCTTCATAGGTTCATGGGTTCATACTAGGCTATCCACCCTAGGGCATTAGTAAGCCTAGCCAGAGTGTGTGTGTCTTTCGCCACCCCTTGCTATGTTTCTATTATGGCCATTTATGAATTTCTTTACTGTGCCTCTGTCTGGTCGTGACACAGTGAAGACCCCCAGTATACGTGTACGATCATCCATCCACTTGGCAATATTCCTGTTGAGGGGTGTCAGTGAGGGGCTCTGCCTAACATGGATTGGGATCCTGTTTCTGGGTGTGGGGAGCCTCTGGGTTATGCATCTGTCCCTCCAGCACATCTTATTTCATTATGTGTTGAGGCTGACATCTGTCACTCTCACAGCTCCAATGGCTTTGATTTCCTGTGGTGGAGCATGTCCATTACTCCTGTGTTGGACATGGCCTTGTAGAACAGACATACAATGCCTCCGTGTAGGCAGTCTGTGACTGCATTCAGCTGGGATGTCTACAGCCAGGCAGCATATGACATATATTTCACACCCTTTATCCTCTTGGTGGGGAAACTATGAGGTCTTCCGAACCGCTGCAGGTGTCACGTACGGTACATCCCATATGAGTCATTGTACTAGATTATGGGTCTGATAAGGGAACAGTACAGCGGAACAGTGACCTCTGTTGATGTAGATGTGAATCCTTTCATGATACGGTGTCCAATATCGACAATCTTCCTAGCCACATTGGCATTGTGAGTGTCACATGACAGATTACTGTCGACTTGTGTCCCTAGGTCCCTGATTACTCCTTGCATATATAATGGTTTGCCACCTATGTGGTAATTTGTGTGTACCTTGTCTGGTATTTGGTGGGACATTTATACTGTCCAGTGTCTTCAGGATGTCTGGGTGGAGTTCTTGTGTGTGTGTGTGGTCTGTCGCATGCTACAGACTGTACAGCAGTTTGGACTACACTTAGGTGCACATGGGTGGTCTCCGCTGCTTTGTGCATTGTCAGTTACCTGGCCATATGGGTGTCTGTGCTGCATATGGATACTCCCCCTCCTTTGATGTTTTGGTCCAGGTGTTGGGGCCATAACACATGATATGTGGTATAACCTGGTAGTGCTGGTGTGCTATCACTAGGCTTGCAGCAGGCTTCTGTCACTGCACAGATATCGATGTTCTCCATAATGGGAAGTGCCTCAGGGGCATGCATATTGCAGTTTACACATCTGGCATTGGTCAGCATTACCCTTATGTTTCTTACCACTTATGTTTTCTAGGGTGGTGGGTAGTCTTTTTGGCCTTGTCTACATACGGCTCTGTGGAGGTGGCAAAGGCCTTATCCAGTATCCAGACGCACAGGGGTAACAGGTGCAAGCCATCCCTGGAACAGCAGCATGGCTTGTCATGCTTGACATCTCAAGCAGACAGACATTAGACCCTCTTGGACTGACAGCTGTAACTGTGCTAGCTGTTAAACATGATCATTCTGTGTTTGTACTGTGGCATCATTCTTGGTGAGGGTTGGATGCTGCACACAGCCAGTGTCATACCGGCCTGGGGTACATACTCAGAGAGATCATCCATGTCTCTTTTCATGTAGACCAGGGAGGTACATCTCAGGTCATTCACACCAGCATGGACATTGAGTGCATCATATTTCTGCTTGCTTTGGGGTGACCTGCATACTTGTGTTATGTGGCATTTTGTGGCAGCCTACAGGCAGCTTACTCTACCCTTTCCCTTGTTCAGTTTGGTTAGTGGGACAGCAGTGTGTCTGCCTATACAGACACCTATTACAACTGTATCAGGCATGTTGTTTCTCCTTCTGGCCTGTGACTGTTTGGCACACCAGCTTTGTGTACTATTCGTTGCATGTGCTATGTTTGGAGGTTGTGGTTGCTTGTGATCTGCTTTGGAGGCTTCTGTTGGTGTGGTGTGTTTGTAATTAGGGCCTCCAGGAATATTTTTCTGTGTTTATGTGTTTGGTTTACAGTTGTGGTAGGTCTATGTGGGACTGGGTTTGTGGTGTATGTGGTTACCTTCTCCTCCTGACTAGTTTTGACAGTACTGAGTTGGGGGAGCTCAACCTCTGGTTTGGATACATGGTTGCATCTATCACATATATTTGTATTTATTGGGGGGAGTTGTGGTTGTCTGTGTACTTGGGACAGGTGTCACATTGCCTCTGGATTCACAGATTCTACTTGTTGTGGCTGGACTTAGTGGATTGTATGTGTGGACATATGTTATTGCCATCCTACTGGTCAGTGATTACTTCCCTTTTTATGTTTGCTCTATAATGTGGTAGCTTCCTCATTCTCTTGCATGGTTTGGTAATGGCTGGAGTCCAGCATGCCAGATGCCTGCGTGTATGGCATTGTGTGTTGTTGTTATTTGTGATTGCATACTCCAAGCATTCCTGGCTGTGTTCATGGAATGCCTGTATAACATGTTCTGCAGTGTGTCCCATATTCTGCACTTGCACAGGGCCTTTCATGGATTCAACATCAGTTTGGAAGGCTGCAACCTATGCTTTACACATGTTTTTCACTGTGGTATTCTGGCCAGGGACCGGGGTCGGGATGTGTATATCCAGTGTGATTACTCTATGGTCTGGTCTTACCAGTGAAGGATACACTTCTCATCTTGCCATCCAGTACACATGTTGCTGATTATCACATCCAGTATGCTTACCCCTCTTGTGGGAGTGGTACGTTGTTCCTGGGCATTTTTGTTTATGGATTCTGGGAACTTTTCTCCAACTGTGTTGGTGCTAGTATAATGCTCCCGGTGTATGTCTGGGTATTTTCACTCAAGCAATATAATGTTGTTTTGGGGGCTTGATATATTCATGTATTCCAACATAGGCCAGGTGCAGTTCCTGGTATTTGGACAGTAGTCTGCAGCAGGCTATATACTGGGAGGCGGTTTTAGCCATTGGTATTTGACCATGGCTAATCCATGCTGCTTCTTGTTGTGGTACCAACATGGGGGTGTGGTTATCCTTGACATTTATTGCTAGTCACCTTCCTTTTGTAGCTTGTTCCATGTTTTCCGGCTGTACAGCACAGTATGAGGTGTGACCTGGTAGTGTTAGGGTGCTGATGTGAGCCTTGACCCAGTTCTCTATTACAGGACTGATATCTACATTCTCCATACTGTGTGCGTTTACACTGCACACATCTTGCTGTTTAGACTTCTGGCATTGGGTAGCATTACATCTAGGTTCCTATCCCTTGTGGTACCTATGAAGGTGGGTTTGTGTTTTGAGACTTACCTATTCAGGGCATGCTGTGGGTACTGACAGCCTTTGCCAGTATCCATGGGTGCACGCCACCCCTAGCAGGTGGTGCATCATGTCATGCTCCGCATGTCTTCCCAGCCTGAAACACATTGGCTCCCCTTTGACTAACTGCATTACTTCAGCCAGTTATTGCACTTGATCTTCCCATTGTCATTTTGTGGCTTCATGCTTGGTGAGGGTGGATGTTAGTCAGGGTGCTCAGGTGTGCATATAGTACATGGTGTTACATTACTTAACACATGGCATTCATGCCTCAGGTGGTGCTGCTGGGCTGCCTCTGTCGGATGCGCATATTACACTTCCCTGTACATGTTTGTGAGCAGGTCATGTCATTTTAGGCATCCATGTTATTATTTGAGTGAGTCAGAGGGGGTATCATTCCCTGGGTTCCTACTGAGCCAGTGTATGTGCTATGCGTTGCCTCTTTGCCAAGGCCAGGGCATACTGGGCATGCCTCCTTCTGCCTACTGGGGCAGGCTCAAGTTGTTCCTCCTCCGAGTCACGCTCTGCCTTTGATGGCCTTGGCAATGGTGGGAGGCTGTTTGGCCCAGCCCTATGCTGGTCCTGCTGCAGCTGTTTTTGCAAGATCATATTATGTAGCATAGCACATACCATGACAATTTGGGTACATGTAGTTGGTGTGTACTGCAAGGCTCCACCAGATGTGTCCAGACACCGGAACCGTGACTTGAGCAGCCCAAACACACGCTCTATTACATTACGTGTTTGTGCATGTGCCTCATTATGGCATTCCTGTTCAGGTGTGTGTGCGTTTCTGATGGGTGTCATCAGCCATGGCTCCAGTGCATAACCTGCATCCCCCACTAGGTGTCCGTGTGGGATGTCCCCATTGGCAAATGTCTGGTACAGCTGCATCAAATGCCAGATGTGGGAATCATGGTAACTCCCAGGGCAGCCAACACCCACATTCACTATTATGCCCTGGGCATCACACATGACCTGGCAGTTGATGGAGGGGAAGCCCTTGTGGTTAATGTAGGCCCTACCCCGCTCACCGGCTGGTGCTTTGATGCGTATGTGCGTGCAGTCTATTGCACCCATTACCTCAGGGTATTCCGCTATTTGCTGGAAGAGACGCATATTGCTGGCCAATACCTCACGGGCATTGGGGAAATATACATCATCACTGGCATGTGCTGACATGGCATCCAGGAACTGGTGCAGTACCCTGGAGGCTGATGCCTATGATATCCCCATCATATCGCCAGTTGGTCTCTGGAAGGTACCTGTTGCTAGTATTCTTACATACCTTGGTTTCCACTGGGATGGGTTCCCCTCTGTTGGTTCTGTGTGTGAGGCGTGGCCTGCACAGCTCAACAATTTGCTGCAGGAGCTCTCTGTCCACTCTATAGCGCTCTACTATCTCCAGCTCCTGTAACCCCTGGTAGGAGACCCTGGGCCTGTACACTCTTCTCCGTCTCCTCACTGTGGGTTGTCTGGCACCATCTGCATTGTCACCACCCTCAGCAAGTCGCCTATGTCTCATTATGACAGCTCTGGCAGCCCCTAACATTTCTGCTCTGAGTGAAGCTTTTTCAGTTTTCACTTCTATTAGCTTACTCCTGTCTTGCAGTGTCTCTTAAGAGAAACATCCTGCACTACTGTTTGCAGAGTTTTAAGTGCTGGGCTGGGCTACTATTCTGCCTGTGTAATTGCCTGCTTCTAATTGTTTTCACCTGCTAGCTTCAGCAGTTATCCCTGCTAGCTTCCTACTAATTCTGTTGCTTCCTTTTTCCTTTCTGTTTCCTCAGGGGGGAGCAACGTGCGTACTAGCAGAAACACGCTCACAGTGGCTTACACGTGCGCACATGTGCTTACACGGTTCAGAATCTACTTATTCGGGTTAAAACGTGCGCACACCCGCGCAAACACTGTTACACGTCTGCCAACAGACTCCAACATGCTCAGCCTGCCCTA
Organism: Protopterus annectens; assembly: GCF_019279795.1. Lineage (NCBI taxonomy): Eukaryota > Metazoa > Chordata > Ceratodontiformes > Protopteridae > Protopterus > Protopterus annectens. The sequence goes on along the minus strand of NC_056735.1, from coordinate 197,799,667 downwards.
CACGTGCGCACACCAGCGCAAACAGTGTTAAACATCTCCCAACACGCTCCCACATGCTCAGTCTGCCTTACACGCACGCACACTGCCCTACTCACGCTTCATGGCGCGCACACCTGCGCATGCACGCCCAGCAAGAAACTTTGGTGTAAGTAACAGTGTACACCTTCCATTTCTTGACTTTCCATGACTTATCTTGTGGCACACCTCTTTCCATGATCTGTGTCTGTCATCTGTCATGTTACACTGACCTCCAATGAACTGCATTTCTTTCTACCATTCCCCCCTGTGATGTCACCTATCTCCTACTCTATTCCTCCCCCTTATGTATCTCTTACACTACTCAGACTGTGCTCATTTGCTATGTGACTGTGAGATTCAGTATCCTAACCCTCATTTACATGAGATTGCCTACTAATGCTTAGTTACATGTCTTAGACTTAGCTTTCCCCCTTAGCAACCACTACGCGGTGGCCATGTTGTTTTTGGTCTGCTGGTCCCTGCATAGTCATTCCATGTATTGCATGAAACCCGCATTTGTGGGTTTATAACCTTCATTTTTATGTTTTATACAGCACAGCCCGTTTGCGTGGGGCTGCACTGGGTTTAAACATCGGCGATCGCCGAAAAAAAAATATATATTTTTATTATTTTTGCATCAGGTTACCTTGCCAATGGCCACATATTTTTCCATTGGCATGCTTCCTGAGACATATGCACCCTTTATTTGGAGCTGACATGGCTCCGTTGTGGAATTTGCAGAAACGTACTCAGTTGTCAACTGAGTACATTTCTGCAGCTAAAACGTCTCTTACACGGACTGGTTTCTACTTCGTGGATCGCTAATATACCTCATTTGCATACCTTTCGGCTGCAAGTGTGGTATTTAGCATGTCCACGCCCAGTCCGTGTAAGAGACGTTTTAGCTGGTCTCTTACATGGAGTTTAGGGCTGTTCCTGGATCGCGAGGCTTGCATGGAGTGTTACACGTCTCTTACACTCCGTGCAAGCCTTCGTGAATCTGTGTCATGATGTATTGCCTAAGCTTGCAGTGAGCTGTAGGTTGATTGCCTCGTGTTTACCTATGGACCTATAAATCCATGATTGAGTTGTGAACCCTGGCTTGTCTATAGTAATAGCCCTTTGCCAAATGGTTCTATTAAGGTTGCTTTTTCAACAAACTGGAAAGCAGCTGTAGAGTAAGGTTTTAGCTGTCCTCATATACAACTGCAAAGGTGAAGAGTTAAAGCATGCTTGTTTTTGATACTCCTGACACAAGTGGTCATATTATGATAGCTGCACTATAATGCCTGAAGTGAGGCAGGGTATGTTCTGAGCATTAAATCTTTAGCAAAGGACTGTCATCATCCTATTAAGAATAAAGAAGACCTGATTAGAGAATCCAACTGATGTGTTATAGGGTACTGGTGATGTAGGGGCATCCATTCTATGCTGTAATGAGAAGAGATAAAATCAGAAAGATTAAAACACTTCACAGTGCAAAAAATATGGTTTCATTATAGTTTTGGACCTTGTCCTGACACAAGACAGCAAAGGTAAACAGATAGACATTAAAACATTCAGCTATGATACTAAGGACACATTCTAAACAGCTTTAACTGGCAGCGGTCTTGCGTGTTCTTTTGGTGAGAGTTACAAAATGAGCAAGGCCAAATAACTCAAAATTGGGTTGTGAGCATAGGTTATAGAACACTTTCTTCTTCAGCTTTGCATCACCCATAATTATTAGTTTGGTCAAGATGTTTAGTACTATGAACTTGCAGGGTTTCTTCAACAGTGGCCCTGGGGTGTTTTATAGGAGTATAAATGAAAGCTAAGGCACTGTTTTGGCACTATTAACACAAACTGGAAGACTTCCAAGAGTACAGAGAATAAGAAAGGATGGCAATTTGCAAGTTAATTCTGCATTAAGGATAATAGCCACCACATTGACCTATTTTTGAGATCTAGTCTGCGTAGATGTACTTTAACCAGGAGACATAATTTCTTGTTTTCCCATGGTCTGCACTTCCCTCAGTATATCAACTTTTCCTTCTGCCACTCAGCTGACAAGTTCACTCCTCCTGAATTGATAGTCCCAGAGTTCATTTGTTCCACTAGGTGCAAGCAGCAAGATAGTCAGGTGTGATGTTATCATTTGAATGGTCAGATATGATGTCATCATCTGAATGTCTGAATGCAGGTTTGTAATTAATCTCTAACCTACCAGTTCAATCACAGTAGACTGCTCTAAGTTTCAGCATGTGATGGACATCAGCAAGGGCATGTCACTAATTTCTGCAGGTGATTGTAACCGCATCAACACCACCCTGCCCCCTTGAAGAAAACACTCTACTGCAGTCATTAGTCTCCTCCGGATATTCTGTCTTGAGAATCTGTTGCCCAGGCACACACTCCATTGCCATCCCATTAAAGACAGGTGAGCCAGCTAAGCTTCATCATTCCTCACCACCTATATGCCAGCTCCAGTAAGTGCATGAGCCATGAATCAAACTGAGAATGCCTGGGTTATAGTCAAGGCTTTAGCTCTGTAAGCCAATGGATCTAGTCTGGAAGCAGAATTTCTGATCTTAGGCTAGGGTAAAGACCAGCATCTGTAACAGCTACTACCTCCAATTTCAGAAATGTATCTCCCATTTTAGGACAAACATCTTATTACAGATGCTACAGGCAATAATATGGGATAGTTTTATATACCCTTGGTTTGACTACCTCTAAGTCAGAGAAACATTATCTATAATAGGTCCTGGGTTAGTGAGTGCAACCACTGAAGACAGCATCTCGGTTAAGAAGAATCAGCTTCCATTTTTAGGTGTGTAGTATTATGAAAAAAGTGACTAATGTCTGCATGTGTCCTAGCCGTGTAGCTATATTATATGAAATGAAGGTGCATCAGATAGGATTCATAGATGTAAGACATAACGCAAGAGTATTTCTACCACAATAAAAGCAAGTAAAAGAGTAAGAATATATGTAGTTTGAAACAGATGCATTAACAAGAGGAGGTATTACAAAAAAATAAAAAAGTAAAGAAAAATGCAGCACTTGAGTAGATTGAGAATGGAAGCAGACTGGGCCAGGCTAGATGCAAGGAATAAGAGTTTAAAGTGTATGCAATCAATCTAAACCTCCAGTTCCATTACGTCGGACATTTAGGAATTTTTATAGCTATGCGACTGACATGGTCATCCCCAAACTGGGTCAAATCTGAGATGTCAGGACAGCTAAACAACTGAAAATCAAAAACAAATTGCTACTAAATGTAATTCCTAACCCTTTTCTGATTTTCTGATAGCACAGTACACTCTTAATTTGTATGAATTACTTAATGACTCCGTATTGCAGCAATAATCATATCAGCAAGTATTAAACCAGAGGCAGATATTCTGACAAAAAATGTATGGTTACTCACCAAATTAAAATGAATGATTGCATTGTCACTGAACAGCTGTACTGTGAACTTACACATCAAGCATTAGGATCTGCTAACATCAGTAATCAGACTTCATTTCATGTTTCAAAGAATTAATGACCTAAGCGGTCATCATTCAATACTCGGATAACTAATCACAGACTGTACACTTCAGGGTAATATGTCAATGGTAGTAGTTAACAAGCTGATCAATAAAAAAACACAAGTTAAATGACCAGTATAATTGACAGTTTTTTTTTCTTAGAGGTATCTAAGGAAACAGAAAGTACACTTTTGATGAATTATGTGAATAAGAAGAGCATAAGAACAGAATTACAGTAACAACATTTTCAGTCATTCAGCTTTGTATAATGTAAAAGGGCTTAATAAATCTCTTTCGCTTTAAATCAGTCAAGGATAGAGGCATTTTTGGCAGTTAAAATTGTATTTTATATGAGGATCACCATATCGCACAAACAACAGATAAAGTAATTACTCTTTGGCAGTCTGAGATAGGAAAAGTTAGAAGGCAAGAATAGATAATCATTGGTGTAACTGAGAACTTATTTGATCAATCATCCATGCCAGGGCTGCTCTATACAGAACAATTTGAGCTATAACAAGTATTAAGGAAGATGAATGGGTTTTTACTTTAATACAAATTGTATGTTTAATTGTTCCCATAGTGGGGTGAAATCAGGTTTGTGAAGTGAATTAGGAATATTCAGTGGGTCAGGCTACACCACTCACTTGGCTACATTAAGTACAGCTAAATTTCAAAGAGATAAACATCAGCAACTGGCTCGTTACCTAACATCTAACCAAGACACTTGGAAACAACACTTTTATGCCTCTAGTAACAACACTGTTTGATCTAAATAGAAGAACAAATCTCTATAGATCAAATTTAATTTATGGACCTCATTTGATTTAACACATATATTAAATGAATATTAAATGTGTCTATCTCATGTCAATAAACTAGCCTTGTTTTTCTAGCAAAACATAGTTCTTGTCAACTTTTATCTCAGATTCTTTTATATATATTACGGAAAAAATCTGGTTAAAGTTGCTTAGCACTCTTAAAGCTCATTTTGTGCATAGTATTTGATGGCAGACAAATACGTAAGGCACAACCACAATTCTTTATCATATTCTTTGTCACTCAAACCAACAGAATTTCTTGCAACACTACTGCTGCAACCTTAGTATCGTACCATGTCTGTATGTATGACTAAATGTATGTATCTATCTGTCTACTACTCACATATTAAACATAGTCATGCAGAGTAAGCTCCAATAGTGTATGGTATATTAAACAAATATGTTGCAGTCACATGCTCGAGGATACTGAAAACATAGTATATTCTATTTAATACAGAAATGAAAAATGAGCCTCTAAATATAGGAACAGCACCTCTGCATACACAGCTTATAAAAGTCATCATCCAGCAACTCATGTCCACATAATATTACTGTAAGATATATATATATATATATATATATATATATAGATATAGATAAGGATTCCCTTCAGAAGCTTGAAGTTTCTGAACTGCAAACTTCAAAAGGCCGAGGCCAGAAGATCAAAGGTTTGCAACTTCGAACATTCTGAATGGAGATCGCCATACAGCACGGAGCAGAAGAGTTACTGTTTTCCTCACTGTAGTGTGATCTTGTAGTTGGTATATTTATTTAGCAGGAGGTGCGAGGGATGCAGGGCCCTTGCCACACTGCAAAAACATAAAAAACATTTTTTTTTGTTTTTATGTTTTTTTTTAATTACAATTTCAAAGTTTTAAAACTTTGATCCTATGGTCTCAACCATTTGCATTTTGAAGTTTTGAAATATCAAGCTTGTGAACTAGATCCATATATTTATATATATATATATATATATATATATATATATATATATATATATATATATACATATCAATAGATGTATATCGATATATATATATATCTATATCTAATCTAATATATATATATATATATATATATATATATATATATATATATATATATATGTATACACACACATATATACATATATACAGAGCAGGATGCAGAGGACAGGAAAAAATGGAAACAGATGATCCGCTGTGGCAACCCCTAATGGGAGCAGCTGAAAGAAGAAGATATATATATATATATATATATATATATATATATATATATATATATATATATATATATATGGGTCTACTACTAATTACCGACACGACGATTCCCCGACGGAAAACTCCCCGACGCCAGATGACCGACATCACACAAACCCGACAACGCAAAACACCGAACACCATTACACCCAACACCATTACACCGACACACGGAACGTAAACAACACGCGACACTACATAGCATACACACTAGCCCTGACCCAAACCCTAACCCTAAGGTCCGACACTATCGCACACTTCACCTACCTGCACCCTAACCCTAACTCACTTAACCCACCCCTAGCCCAAGCTCCGACACTAACGCACACATCACCTACCTGCACCCTAACCCTAACTCACTTAACCCACCCCTAGCCCAAGCTCCGACACTAGCACACTTCACCTACCTGCACCTAACCCTAACTCACTTAACCCACCCCTAGCCCAAGCTCCGACACTACGCACACATCACCTACCTGCACCCTAACCTAACTCACTTAACCCGTCCCTAAACTACAGTCCCTCACTAGCACACACTTACCTTACCCGAACCATACCTCCGACACGAACACACACTCACCTTTCCCACAGCCTAACCCGACATCCCACAATCTCGAGCACTTACCTGATCGCTCCTAACTCCGTCACCATCGCACACTTACCGCGTCGCGATCACACATTCCCTTGTCGGTCTTTCCGCTGTCGGCAAATCACCCTGTCGGTACACTTACCTGTCGGTCATCTGGCGTCGGTGAGTTTTCCGTCGGGGAATCGTCGTTTCGGGCATTAGTAGTAGACCCATATATATATATATATATATATATATATATATATATATATGTGTGTGTGTGTGTGTGTGTGTGTGTGTGTGTGTGTGTGTGTGTGTGTGTGTGTGTGTGTGTGTATCTTTATATCTATATATCTATATCTATCTCTCTCACTCTCTCTATACATATATACATATATATATATATATATATATATATATATATATGTGTGTGTGTGTGTGTGTGTGTGTGTGTGTGTGTGTGTGTGTATGTGTGTGTGTGTGTGTGTGTGTGTGTGTGTGTGTGTGTGTGTGTGTGTGTGTGCATGCATGCTGCAAACGCTTACACTATCCTCACAGACTGACTTAATTTCTAACTAATTGTCTGTTTTTTTTTTTTACAAAATCACATACAGTATAACTTATTTATAACATTCTTCTAGAATTATAACATTAAGACAGAGTAAAGATTGAAGTAATGAAGTGTGTGAAGATGGGAGAGTAAAGAGGTGTAAGGTATGAATAGGTACTTGTTCATATTTAGGAATATAATTTATCCTCTGGTTGAGCAAGAATGGAGCCACATTTTGTCTAGGAAGTGTTTCAGAATGGTTTTAAAGGACTGGAGGGAGGGAGTGTATTGATCTGATGGATACAGCTAAGGTGTTCCATGCTTTGGCAACATGGTATGAGTACAGATTGTGCCCAGCAGATTCTATATGTCTATGTACAGTGAAAAGTTTTTAGTCATTGGATTGTAATGACTAGATGAGAACATAGTTGTGTAGAATGTCATTTAGTACTGGATAAGTAGATAGATGCTGGATAATTTTATAGGTGGTTAGAAGCTGTGTATATGCTAGTTGATGGTGTAGTTAAAACCAATTTAGGATGTTTAATGCAATCCAGTGGTGAGATCTGAATGTGTTATCTGCTGCAAATGTAACCACTTAATACAGCCTCCGTCAAGTCTTGCTTTAGTGATGCCTGGAGGTTAAGAAGAATCGGAGCACAGTAAAGTAGTGATGGGTCGGAGGCAAGAAGAATGGGAGCACAGTAAAGTAGTGACGGGTCGGAGGCAAGTAATGGCAAGTGCAGTTTTAGTTGCATCGGTGGAAAAGTGTTTGGTTCTATGAAGCATCCCAAATTTTTATTAAGATTTTTAATGTAATTTATATGTGCAGGTCAAATTTAAGATTATCATCCATATCATCCCAAGTAATTTGCTATGAAAAGTGACTGCAATAATTGTATTATTATAACAGAGAGGATTTTTAAAGTTTGTTTTTTCACGAGAGAGGGATTTGTGGAAAAAAATAAGTTTTTTTTGCGGGGGTGGGGGGGGGGGGGTTGAGCATGAGTCATGAGTTACAAAGCCATTTTTCAGTGGCTGTTAAAGCTTCCTGAGTAATATTTTGAAGATATGCCAGGTTGTCTGGTATACATATAAGTGTGAAGTCATCTGTGTATTGTATTAGGGCGGCCTGTTATATGGCTGTTTGGATAGTGCTGGTGAGAATATTAAATAGGAGGGGGACCAGTTATAGAGACTTATGGTACACAAGTGGTTACTGGAAGGTACAGCCATTTTTACTAACAGATACCTATTGGACAAGTAGCTTTTGAAGCATAGAAGCGTACACTGAGCTAGACCTAATTAAAACATTTGAAGTAGAATTTTGCTGTGACAAATTGTTTCAAAGTCTTTAGAGAAGCCCAAAAATAAGAAGGAGATTAGTTTGTCATTATCTCTAGCTTTATTGACAGCATCTACAAAGGTTAGAAGTACAGTGCATGTGTTATGGGAGGGATGGAAGTCATGTTGTGTAGGGGATAGAAGTTCTTCCTGTAGGAGATAGTATAGTAATTGTTTTTGAATATACTTTTCAAGTAGTTTGAATAGGGTGGATATGATTGCTATAGATCTACAGTTAGCAATGTCTGCTGAATTTCTTTCCTTTTTTATGTCGTGGGATAATGTGTGATTTTTTTCCAGTAAGGAGGAACATGGGATTCCTGGACTGAACTATTTGTAAATATTTAGAAAAGAGAAACAGTGCTATTAGCTGCTGGTTTGAGGTACTTGCTTGAAAGATCATCAGCTGAAGCACAGCATGGTTTTTGTTTGTTTAAAAGTAGTTTTATACAGGATGAGGCTCAGATTTGAAGGTAAAAGTGGGTGTGGTGGTATGTTGCTGTTGGTCAGGGCTGCAATTAGATGTTGCAGAATCATTGGTTAGAGATACCATACTATAGCTGAAATAAGAGCAAAATTCTATTGCATTTTTGAGTGATGAATTGTTAGAAGAGGGGTTAAGGCTGAATCTTTGGACAACATGTAATATTTCTTTAATGGCTGACCAGAATTTTTTTTAGGGCTGTGTTTACTATTGTTCTGATAGATATAATGGTATTTTTTGTCTTCATTTATTTATTTTTTTAGTATAGCTGTGGAGAATTCAGATGTTTTCATGATATTGTGGTGTGTTATATTTTTGCTGAGATTATGAATAATGCCTTACCATTACACTGGAGTCTGATTGCCATGAGTCTGTCACTAATTCTGATGACATCCCTCACTGCCTTCTGAGGCCTCTCTCTCACCAGGGTTATAATAGTGAGGAAAAGACTGCATTCAGACAGCAGTTGCAGGACCTACTAGACAAAGCAGAACAACATGAATTAGCATTGATAATGGGGGACTTGAATGCACATATCAAGAAGAAAGAACAGGATATGAGGACTGCCTGGGTTCTCATGGGTAGTGTAACAGAAATAAAGAATGAGAGGCCATTCTAGACTTCTGTCTGGCAAATGGCTTGATAGTAGTCAGCACATGGTTCAGAATGAGAGACTGTCACAAGATCACAGACAACACTAGCCAACATGCAACTCAGATAGACTAATAAAAAAAGGGCACTGGGATAGAATCAAAGTCATCCCCAATGAAACTGTTATCCCACAGCATAAACCACTGATTGCCAAAATCAATTGCAAGCAGTGGTCAGAGAAGGTCTAAGGTCAATTGAGACCAGGCTGAAGACCTGTTCAGCACAACAGTTCAAGGAATTATTCAAGGCTCTAGCACCCCAAGAAGAGGAGGAAATAAGTGGAGCTGAAGAAGAAGAATGGCAGAACCTCAAAACAGCATGTGTGAGGACTACAGAACTGATATGTGGCCAAGCCAGGTATGGAAATAAGGTACATAAGAAAAGCTTGTGGTGGAATGCAGAAGTCCAGGAAGTCATCAAAAGAAAGAAAGAGTGCAGGAAATAGTGGGAGATGGAAAAGACTGATCAAGCTAAGAAAGAATATTGGTTGGCTAATAAAGAAGCTAAGAAAGGAGTTGCAATATCAAAGAACAAGGCATCAAAGGTACTCTTCCAGCTTCTAGAAAGTGACTCAGTAGGTGGCACAAAGAAACTATATCAGGTTGCAAGGCAAAGACAGAAAAATAAAGAAGATAGTCAGATACCCTTCATAAGAGATGCCAGCAGCAACTTGGTCAACAGTCCACAGGACATCAAAGGCAGATGACAGCAGTATTTTCAGCAGCTTCTGAATGAAGAAAACCCTACAGAAGCTGTACTGCACCAGACACAGCCTAGGATGAGAGAAGAAGTGGAGCTCGCCCTAGAAGAAATAAAAATAGCACTAAGGAAAATGAAGTCAGGGAAAGCAGCAGGCTCAGTTGAGCTCACAGCATATGTGATAAAGATCCTGGTTGAGATGGGGAGAAATGGCTCCTGAGGGCACTCATACCTGTGTGGAAAGAAAGGCGTACCACAGATGACTGGAAAAGAACCATACTCATGACAGTGTACAAGAACAAAGGGGATATTCATAACTGTGGGCAGTACAGAGGCATCAAACTCCTATCACACTGCATGAAAGTTCTGGAGAGCGTGACTGATAAATGTATATGCAGAATAGTAGTATGTAAGATGGGAGGTGGGCAGTTCGGATTTAGATCAGGATGCAGCACAACTGACCCTATGTTTGCACTGAGGTAGTTAATTGAGAAGAAGCTAGAGATAAGTAAAGAGTCCAACTGGGCATTCCTAGGCTTGGAGACACCATATGACAAGGTCCCAGGAAAGCTGGTATGGGCAGTACTGCAGTGGTTCAAAGTCCCAGAAACATTGGTAGAATTTGTGCAGGCTATGTACAAGGACCCAATGACTCAAGTATGTACAGTGTTTGGTGTTGCAGAAGGGTTCCCAGTGGGAGTGGGTGTGCACCATTGTTCAGCTCTGAGCCTAGTACTGTTTATATTGGTGATGGACTACTTTAACAAACAGGTCATACAGGACAGATCAACAAAGTTGCTGTATGCAGATGATGTGGCATTACAGGCTGACTCTAAGCAAGAACTACAGCAAAAGATAGGGAAAAGGAATGCAAAACTGAAAGCACATGGGATGAAATAAAGCACAAGTAAGACAATGGTAATGACAGCAAATGGGAGAAATCAGATGAAGTTGAGAACTTTGATAGAAGAGAAAATAGTGGAACAGGTTAGTAGCTTCAAGTATCTGGGAGAGGTGGTTCAAGCCAAGGGAAGTCTGAATGAAGAGGTCAAAGCTAGAATCAGAGGGGCTGCAACCAGCTTGCATAGAGTGTCAGATGTAGTGAATGACAGAAGAATGTGAAAGAAGCTGAAAAGTAAGGTGTACAAGACAGCAGTGTGACCAGTACTACTGTGTCGTACAGAAACCTAGGCAGTAAAAACAGAGCAGTTGAGCAAGCTAGAGGTGATGGAAATAAAGTACCAGAGAAGAGTGGTAGAATGCACACTGTGGGACATATGAAGAAATGAGGACATAAGAATGAAACCAAAGTAGCTCCAATTGCAGAAAAGAACAAAGAGAACAGATTATGATGGTTTGGGCACATGTACAGAAAAGCAGAAGACAGTGGTGAAGAAGATGTGGGACAGACAGGAAGAAGGTAAGAGGAAGCGAGGATGTCCAGCAAAGAGGTGGATGGAATGTAAGCGGAGATCTATGACAGTCAGGCATGAGTTTCAAAGAAAGCAGGAATGTGATATTGAATGAAGAGAGATGGCAACAGTTAAGACAACACCCTGACCCCATGTCGAAAATGGGAAAAAGGGGGCTGATGGTGCTTACATTTTTGCCATTCCTTCCACGTGTTTTCTCTGTCTTGTATTATCGTTTGACTGTTTTTGGATAGCCAAATTGAATTATTTGTTTTTATTCTCTTCCTACTAGGGGATGCATGGCTATTTATGATATTTAGTAAAGTCTATTCTGAGTTCATTTACAGCATCATTTAAGGGGAGGATTTTTTTAAAGTTCCAGTTAATAGATGATAGGGTAGTAATGAATATTTCTTGGTTAAACTTGAACAGGTTGCATATTGTTTTATAAACATGCTGTTTGAGTGGATTTGAGATTTTTGGTTGTATAGATTGGGAGATGGTCACTGAGAAAGTCTGACGCCATACTTGTGGTGGTGAATTTGCAAGGGTCTGATACTAGGATCCAGTCTAATAAGAATGCAATGTTTTGCTATAATGTGTGGGGCTGTTAATTAATTAATTAATTGTTTGAAGCCATATAAGTTTATGTTAGATGTAGAGGAGTTATCCAACCAAATGATATCAACATAACTTAAAAGTATCTTTTCTTGTGGAACTGTTATGGATATCCAATGCAGAATATCTTCCAGTGTAGCTGAATTGCTGTCACAAGTGATGTAAAGGACATTAATGCACAATTGTTTATGTTTGTTCATTGAATTTTGGTATTGCTTTGTTGTAGAGGGAAATGTGGTAGTTGCTGTGAATTATCAGGGCAATACCACTATCTTTGCCCCCTACAGAGTCATTATGCAGAAATGTAGCTGTCACAACCAGCCCTCTGGTACCATGAGCCAGCATGCTGTTCCCTCAGCTCTTCAAGTAAGAAGAAAAACCCTCTTCACTGTAATTATTACATTGTTGCTGTAATCAACTTATTAGAATTAGATCAATACCCCCCCCCAAAAATAAAAAAAATTGCTATAATAAAAAACAAAACAAAACATTAGTGATCTGCTTATTAGAGTTAGATCCACGTCCCTCAGCTCTTCCACTGAAGAGGAAATAAAAAAAATCATTACTGTAATAAAAAAAAATACTGCAATGGACCAATAATTGCATTGATCATATTATTACAGTTTGATTCCCCAGCCAGCTCTTACATAAAAAAGATTAAAAAAAAACAACAAGGTGACCAGATGCATGACATGCCACCCCCTCCCTCCTGCCTCAGCCATTCAGGTCACATTTTTGTGCCCTGCTCTCGACCCTCTCTCTCTGCACATTTTATTAAAAAAAAATCTTCTTTTAAACTGTAGTAAAGCAGTTGCTACAATTTATACCCTGCCTGCATGAAACACTACAGCGCTCAGATTTTAATTACAAGAAAAGGAGAATATCTTTTTTTACTTTAAAAGTGTAGTAAACTGCTTGCTATAATGTAGTTTGACCACAAATACAATGCTATCTTTTAAAATCCAATATTGCATTGATGAGAGATCTGGATTGGTTGATTGCACCCCCCAAAACAATTTTGCACTCAGGTCAGTTGCCCCCACCGCCCAGCCCTACTTGAGCTATGGTACTCTCATTACTGATGCTATTATAACTGGGTATTGTAATTTTGGAGTTGTTTATGCTAGGTTTAAGCCATGTTTCAGTTATACTGGGAATATCAGGCTTGCACTGAGCAATCTAGGTATGTAGTTCCTTATGTTTCTAAATTTTATCATGGCAAAAGTTAGAGTACTAGGATGGGGTAGACCATTATGGGGTTATGGTAGTGTGTGGCAGGGAATGTTCTTGATGTTGGCTGTGATAGGTGGGGCAAGGATTAGGGTGAATGTGCCCTCCTAGGAGGATTTTAATATATTGGGGTATTATTTATTTGAGTTTTTGTAGGGTATTTTCCCACTTCCTTTTATTTTTATTTGAGTTGAAATGGAGTTAATCAGTCTATAGTTATGGTAAAGGTGAGCGGAGTCATTCAACAGATTTGGTATGATGAGAGAAGAATTTAGGGAGGAAGTATGTCTAAGTGGTTGGGGCAGAGGCAGGGTTGCCAGATTTCCAGCCCCCCAGGTAGGGACAAAAAAAAAAAAAGGTCTTTAATGCGGAACACAGTTCCACATTAAATAACTGAGCTCGCTCAGTAGCTCTGCACTAAACACGGAGCTTCTTGTGTTTAATGCATTGCAGTTTCGCATTCAACACAAGTAGCTCCGTGTTTAGCGATTTTTGATTGGCCTGTATACCGGCATATGGGCCAATCAGCCAATTAAAAATCGCTAAACACGGAGCTTCTCATGTTTAATGCGGAACACAAGAAGCTCCGTGTTTAGCAATTTTTGATTGGCCCGTATGCCAGGTATACGGGACAATCAAAAAAAAAAAAAAACAAACAAACAAAGCGGAGGCTGGCCAGGATTTAAACCGGCAGGGCGGGATTCAGGATCAGGCTGCTGATCTCGGGACTGTCCTGCCCAAATAGGGACTTCTGGCAACCCTGGGCAGAGGTGTAGAGAAGTTGAGAGCTATTACTGAGTCATAAGATGAGAGATGACTCAGTAGGAGGAAACTAATTCAGGACAAGCTGAAGAGTAGAATGAATAACAAAACAGATTTGTACTTTATTGATGGCAGAAAGTTGAAAAGTAGGACTGAAGAAGGAAGGAAAAATGCACAGGGATATAGGCTATTTAGTGGTGGAGTCTGTAAGTTGTAGTAGGTAGATAGGAGGAATTATTTTCTATGAAGGCTCTTATGCTTCTGAAATGTAAAAAATAGAGGGGTTTGAAGACATAGTATGAGAATGAAGTTAAGATAAAAAGTAATAAAGGTTTATCTGTTTAAAGTAGAAGTTGAAATGCAGAATAAGGATACGGAATGTTATGGATATAGTGCAAAGCATTATGGAAGGGAGGAAGGTTGTTGGGAATGATGCTAAATGTTAGATGGAAGCTGGGGAATGGAAAAATAGAAGCAGGAGTGTTTATATGTTAGTAGTAATGTTTTTGGGGAGGATTAGAAATGGGAATCACAGGTGAAATGTATACATGGCAAGTATAATAATAGAGAATAAGAGGTGGTGGGTGTGAAGTGGGGATAGGGTTGGAGAGTGTAGTGGGCTACCAACCTTCAGGCCAACTATTACACAGAGCAATTAGTTTATAGTTGATACAGGGCAATTGACGATAAGACACAAAGTAGAACAGGTTTTATTTCATTTGCTGAATACATAAACAATGAATCTAGGGAGACATATACAGTGTAATCTATTGGTCAAGAAAAAGGGCAGTGGCCTACTTGCTAAGCAGTAGAATACAAAGATGGCTGCTGGGGGAGTGTCTCAGACATTTTCAAGCACAGGACAGACATGTATTTGACTAGTTATAGTTAATACACAACAAGGCAGTTCATATTAAACTTGTCTACATTGCACAATGACAGTATTCTCAGTGAAAATATTCGAGAGCGCCTGCAATATCAGAGTCAGGGGTGGATGAAGTGACCACGGGCTCTGAAAGGAAAGATAAAAAAACTCTATTAAACTGTAATACTATATGTAGGCAATAAAGTTAATACTTATTCCTAAAGGTGGAGGAAGGAGCACAGTGAGTCAGAGCAAGAGTATGTGTTGTATTGTAAGAGTAGAGATTTGGTAAGAAAGTTTATGAATGTGAGGTCAAAACAGGTCCAACAGGACGTATACTGATAGGGAAACCACAGTAATACAATGTATAGAACAAATTATTGGAACATACCCTACACTCATAAACACAATATAACACCAGCACTAAGTAAACACTGATTGATTTAACCAGTCAAAAGAGTGTTTGATATATAACATACCACCAGCAACTAAAATTACATACATACTTGATAAAGGGCACAGGTGCAACATGAATAAAGCTTATCTGACTTGAATGAAATTGATACAAGTGCAACACACTACCAACTAGTGATGAAACAGGTGTATAGCCTCATCATGGGAGAGCTCCTAGCTATGGACAAAGGTACACCTCAAGTTCCAGCCAGGTTCTATAGTCCAGGTAATATAATAAAGAATTTTTGTATAAGGTATCCTGAATGTCAAATAATGGCTCCAAATTACACCTCTAGAAACCTGTTTATCTCCATGCGCAGAACAGCTACGCAATAAAAGAGAATTACCATGGACAATTGTGGGCCCCTACTCAAGTCCAGTAGTGGGTATTGGTATATATTGCTTAGACTGGTCTACACAACCAAATATACTAATGGAATTCCTTTTAAGAAGGCCAGTTCTGATGCCTTAGCAAAATAATTGACCTTCTCCACCTTGGGAATATCAAAGTAAATACTCATGGACCCTTTTATTTCAGAGATTATGCATCAGTCCTGCTAAAGCATCAGACTGAAGCAACTTAAACTACTGTGTGCTATGCTCACACTAATGCCTTGGTAGAATATATGATATAAAGATACAGATCAAAGAAATTTGATAAAATAGGTTAACATAAAATGAGAACTGCTGCTGCTAAATCCTGTTTACCATCTGAGAGGTCCCCAAACATCCACACAATTTATATCCTGTTTACCATCTGAGAGGTCCCCAAACATCCACAGGATTCAGACTCTTCTATGACAGACTCCCTTGTTACTAAATAGATCTGGGGAGAGGAGGCACCTCCTTTTAAAACTGTACTGGAGCATCTTCCTTTAGGACAAGTTAAAAACAGTAATTCAAATAGCTCATGAACACATGGCAGGGCATGATCTGCTCATTAGAATCATCATAAAAAGAAAATGTAATTTCAAGGACCCTATACTTGTACTTGTACCTTGGACTGAAAATACATATTTTAACCAAAAGGCAGTGACCCTTTAATGACATTGAGAGAGTTAGTGAAGTGAACTACAGGATTAAGAAAACAGGTGTAAGATGTCCTGATGAAATATCTATAGAAAAAATGATCTAGTTCTTATCATTCTGGCATATGACTTTAGAAGTCCAAGAAAGAATAAAGGCTGTAGTCACTAACTGAGATAGTGATCGATGAGGCCCTAACACCCCCCCCCCCACACACAAACAAAAGAGAAAGGTAGCTTTTACTGCACAATAAGAGGATCTTCACTGAACTTCCAGGAAGAACTACTCTAGTTAAACACCATATAGAGACTAGTTCAGGTGAAACCGTTAAATGTAAACCTCAGTGGACACCTGAGACTTAGAGGAGCTCTAATGTAGTTCGAGAAGAAGTAAAAAAAAAAATCTTTCAGCTAGTCATAATCAAGGCATGAAAGTAGCGAGTAGAACAATTCATAGTTCTAGTACCAAAACCCAGTGAAATTATTAGGTTATGTAGTGAGTTTAGAAAGCTGAACACCATCTTCAATTTTGACAGCTACCTGATGACAAGGGAAGATGAAAAGATTAAAAGGTTAGGGAAAACTAGATGGCTGACTACCTTGGATGTGACAAAAGACTACTGACAAATTCTGTTAATGGATGAGATCAAAGGAAAAAATGCCATTTTGACCTCTGATGACCTGTCCCAGTATTGAGTTCTATTTATCCTTTTTGGGCCTATGGCTGTCTTACAATGCCAAATGGAAACTGTAAAGTATTTAGTTGGTATCATTGTAATTTTGATAATCATACCTGTCCAAGCTGTACGCTGTTTTAGGTTCTTTTAGACAAGTAGGGCTCAAAGTGAATACCCCTAAACGTATGCTTGGGACGGCCAAATTTAATTATCTTGGGGTATGTGGTAGTAGGCAGGGGGGTCATTGAGAGTGAAAAGGCTGAGGCAGTACAAAATTTGCTAGTGTTCCAGACAAAAAATAGGTGAGTGACAAGATATTACAGGAAATGTGTACCACAATTTTCTATCATTGTCTCTTTCTAGGGTTATAGGGTTATAAATGTGTTTAATGGGAAGGAGACAATGTAATCCTTGTGGTGATATTGAAACTAAGGGCATAGATTTTCAGGTCCAGTGAATGAGTCATTTGGGATTTCTAACAGTACAAGTACAGCTTGCTTGGTTGAGATTAAAGAGCTCATAAACACAGGGAGGAATGTACTGGGTGTGTGGGAACTACATTGCTATTGAGGGGTTATTGTTAGTGGAAGAGAAATACAAGAATTCCCTCAGGAAGTAAGATAGTGAAAGTGAGAAAGTTTGGCAAGAAATGAGCCTTTATGAGTGTTATTCTTTAGGGGAACTCTTCCAGTGATAATGTTCACTTTCTACCAGAACCTTTTGGGAAAATCTATAAGAGGGGGTTTATGTAGATTTGAGATGTTTGGTTTCACATGTACGGATGTCTTGTTTGGTGACATTTTGAATCCTACTGGAGCTATCATGAGTAGAACTTTTTTTTTCCAGGCTTTACAGGCTTCATCACAGCAATTCATTTCTGTTTTTTCTCTCTTTTATGAGCAAGTCATTTTTATTGTGTTCAAAGTATATACTAATTAAGGGGTGATGGGCATCCTGAACTGAGAGAAGAAGTTATGTTAAATGATGGATAGTGGAGTTATCAGTGACAGAAAGTATGCCAAACTTATCTACACTAGCTCAGAAAGTAGGAAAGGGGATTATAATCTAAAGGTGATCATCCTTGGTGGGTATTTGATTGTCAGGTTTTAATTGATGAAGGTTATAGGACAGTGGTCACTGAAGGTGGGAGATTGAGAAGTGATGAAGGATATATTGCCTTGGTGGGAGGCTATTATGAAGTCTAGAAGTGAGTGGTGATTTCTTTTACAGCTGGGTCTGGTTGGATTGTAAACAAGCTGGAGTAGTTTCAGGTTAGCATGGAGCTCATAAATGTTTTAGTTGACAGGAATTGAAATCACCAAAGATAATACTGTTTTTAAGGTGGGATGGGCAAGCATGTTAAATAGAATAGTTTCAAATTTGGACAGGATATGGGGGGGGTATTGTGCTGCAATGTATAAGTGGTTAGAGGATTTGAGGAGAAGCTTGGTAAGAAGCCATTTGGATTCTTGATCAGAAGTTGAGTTTATTTGGGCAGCTACAAAGATGTTCACCATACATTTGAACAGCAGCAGCATAACTTCCCAACCTGTTCTAGTTCCAAGACAGACATTATGCTGATGGTTGCACCCTGGAAAATAACGGTGAACATGATAGTGATCATTTTTGAGCTAAGATTCTATTATGAATGTCTGTGGAGCAGGAGTTAACAAAAGCAGTGGCGAGATCCAGCTTGTCTCTAATGCCTTTTAGTGCACAACTAACTGTGTGGTAGACAGTAAGGCAGTGGTAAATAGTAATGATATGTGGACTGGTCAGAATGAGGTGGAATCATTGTAAGGGGTGTGTAGTGCATGAAAAGAGGAGGAGTAATGCTGCAGCTGTGAGTGCAGTAGTCAAAGCTTGATGATGGAGAGCATATGCAATGTTGGAGACAATGGAAGTATGTGTGGGAGCGGAGACAGACACAATATATGGCATTGTTATCTTTTACTTAGGAAGTAATGATTTTAAGGATTGAGAGTTATGTGGGAGTGAGTGGGAATTGTAGGAGCTATGGTAATAATGAAATTGCTATGAGGGTGCTTAGATTTGTATTTAAAGGAGTTACAGTTACTGTTGCAGAGAATGGTGGTGTTTTGGATGAGTGCTGATGTGGGTTATGTGACTTTAAGTGGTAGAATCTGTGCTTAATTTGATTGGTGGTGGAGAAAACTGAATAAATTGGTTGGTTCAGGGAGGCTGGAGAACTGGGAGATGGAAGATAGCAAAGTGGCCACAGCTTGTGCATCAGTGGAGATCAATCAGTGTTTGCAGGCACAGAATGACTGCCTGTGAAAGCAAAGGAAAAATGGATCACAGAATATTAAAAGGTGTTTGTGTTCAGATCTTCAGGTCAGACAGGGATTAAGGCCATCTTTTTAATTCTCAAAGAGGCTACATGCTATGTTTGCTCCCACTGAAAAGCTGTCTAGGACTAGGTGGTAGTGGGGGATATCCTGGCTAAGTTGTTTGCTCTAAATCACTTAAGAAACATTAGATTGTACTAGTTGCAATAAGCCATGGGCCATTTTAGTTGTTTACAAAAACTAATTTGCAACTATTGCAAATATGGTCAGCCAAAGGCCCTTGACATTGGTCTTGACTTCAGAGAAGAACCTGCCAAAAAGGAGTGGCTCCAGAACCAATACCTAAGGCACTCTGCTGGTGACTGGCTTCTTTGTAAATGTGAACTCCCTAACTCTAACTTCCTGGGTCCTGTATGTGAGCCAGCTAGCTATCTATCGGGTGACATAAGGGTTTACACCTAACTCTTGAGTTTGTCAACAATGCCTGAGAAGAATATTGTGTAAAATACTTTAGCCAGGTCAAGGTAGGCCGTGTGAACCATTTTGCCCCTGTTAATTGGTTTGGTGACCTTCTCAAAGAAGTCCACCAAGCTGAGTAAGCATGGCCTGCTCTTGACAAAATCAAACTGGGTTGGGTCCAGTGTCTGGAAGTTTCGTATGTCATCACTGATCATTTCCATGAGAACTCTTCCCATGGCTTTGCATATGAGAAAAGTGAGAGATATGGCTCAGTACTTTCCATGGTCTATAGATAGCCTGCCTTTGTGCAGAGAGATTTGGCTACCTTTCTCCATTCATGAGGCACAAAGCCTGTTTGGAGGCTGTGGTTAAATACTGTTCCCATTGGGCCTCATAGGTCATGTTTCATGCTATTTAGAAGGCAGTCTGAGATATTGCCTGGGTCCATTGATGCAGTATTCTTGGCATTAAAGTGAGCATTGAGGACCTGTTCCCTAGTGACACTAGGGAGAGTTATATTTGATGATATTTCCTGGTATCACTAAGGAACATGTCCTCAATGCTAACATTAGAGCTAAATTTATCTGCCCATTGAATTGCTATATCTTCTGACTCAGTATACGTGGCTCCAGTATGTTTGCACCTCTGGTCTGTGTATTGATAATCTGGTCCAGGGAATTTATCTTTGCATTCTAGAGATTTCTGCGTCTGCACATTTCATATTATGCATGATTCCTATTTAATAATATAGTAATTAAAGTCACCCATGAATAAAGTATTGGGTTGGATGGTGAGTGTCTCCATTAAAGTCAAATATGTTTTGTGGGTTTCCTAGATAATAGGCCAGACCTTTGGCTTGTATTAAGTTGTATGGGATTTTGCTTATGTTGATTTGAATGTGGCGAAGCTCAAATGAATCATCCTGTTTGACCAGACTTGAGGTATTTTTATTTCTGATGTAAATTGAGACACCTTCACCTTTAGTCCTTGCATGCTTAGTACCTGATCTAAAAGTGTGGAAGGCTGCACTGCCAAGGTGCTGTCCATGACGTTAAATGATAGCTCAGTGACTGCACAGATGTCAGCATTTTCTAGGGTGAGGAGAACTTGTTCAGAGTGGCGTTTATTGTTTAGACTCCTGGCATTCAACAGTGATACCTTTAGATTTTCTTGGTTTTGATTTACAATATTTGAAGGATTGTCAGGTTGGCACTGCCAAAAAAGGCACTATGAGAGAGGAAAATGTATAGATAATATTCAAAAGCCTAGAGGGGATAGTTGCAGCCCATCCCCAGCAAAGTAGCATGGTCTGTTGACCATCAACTTCCATGCTTACAAATATTGCACCTCCTTAGAGTGACGCCAGAAGGTAAGGCAATTATTAAAGTCAGTCATCTTCTGTTCATATTGTGGCATCATCCCTACAGATGGTAGAATGCTGCTCATGCCACCCCAGGACACATATTCTAAGAGGTCCATCATATTGGTCTTTATATAGTGTAGGAAGGTACGTCTCACATAATTTACACCCACGTGGATTATAATCGAGTTATCCTAGTACTTGCTGTCAAATGACCTGAATGCGTGCATAATTTGGTGGATCTTGGCCCCTGATAAGCAACTGACCTTGATCTTCTCTTTACTCATCTTTGTGAGGGGAACAACAGGATCTCTCACAATAGAGTTTCCATTGACCAGAATTTTGGGTTCTGTGATGGCTTGCCTT
This sequence comes from Protopterus annectens, assembly GCF_019279795.1. Classification (NCBI taxonomy): domain Eukaryota; kingdom Metazoa; phylum Chordata; order Ceratodontiformes; family Protopteridae; genus Protopterus; species Protopterus annectens. The sequence continues at coordinate 197,778,243 of NC_056735.1, read as the reverse complement.
ATGGGCTTACAAGTAGAGGCTCCATGAGAAGTGGCTTTATGTATTGATGTGGGTATTGTTTTGAAGGCATGCATTTGGGACTGCTGAGGCCATTTGTGATGACCTTATTCCAGAAGCCAGACAAAAAATAATACAAAAGCAATCAAAAAATCATGTGAAGGCACATGGATTTTCTAAGTTTTTAATGAAAAAAAAAACAACTCAATTCCATCACCAGAATGTTTTTGCATTGCTCGTATAACTTCATCCACATTCAAAACAACATGTTCAGAAGGGTGTAAATCACAAATTTATGAAGGCAGCTATCTGAGGGCTAGAAATCAGAATGTAGCAAGAAAACAATATCTTTGATAGTTATGACTGAAATAAACAGCATTAAATGTATTGTTTAGGTTCATAGGTTCATAGGTAGGTACTAGGCTGTCGGCCCTAGGGCCTATACAAGCCTAGCCAAAAAGGTACCCTGGCTTTCACCACCCAAGAAAATTATTTTCCTGTGCCCCTGTTGAGCAGAGCCACAGACGTGATCCCCGGAGTGAATTTCCTATTTCCCATTCAATCATCAAGATTTTATTTGAAGAGTGCTAATGAGGAGCTTTATTTGATATAGATAGGTAGTTTGTTCCACATTATGGGAAGTCTCTGGGACAGGAATCTATCCTCCAGCATGTTCTGTTTATTGTGGTGACAAGGTTTAGGTCCCTAGAGCATGTAGTTCAGAGGGATTGGGATTTCCTTAAATGGAGCATGTCCAACAGCTCTGGGTTTGACATAGCTTTGTATGTTATGCAGAGATCGCCTCTGAGTAGGTGAGATGCAATGGAGTAAAGCTGGAGTTTTTTGAGACGGTCTGCGTAGGGCATCTGAATGAGGCCAGTAATCCTCTTTGTGAGGTATTTCTGCAGCCTTTCCAGTTGTTGTAGATGTATTGTGAGGTACAAACCAAAAGGGGTGTTGTACTCTATAATGGGTATAATGAGTGACGAGTAGAGGGGAACAATGACCTCTTTTTTTCTGGATGAGAAACCTTTTGTGATGAGGTGTGCCATGTAGAAGGATTTCCTGACTACTGTAGCAATGTGATTATCACAGGAGAGACTACTGTCCACCTGTGTCCCAAGGTCTCTTATCACACTTTCGGTGTTAAGTAGACTACCACCTATGTGGTAGCTCATGGGTACAGAGTTTTTACCAAAGGGGATGACAATGCACTTTTGGCATTGAGCTTGTGGCCATGGCTTTGACACTAGGCATCTGTCTCAGTGAGGCCCTTTTGTAAGATGTCCACATCGTTAGGAGTTTCAATTATGGCTCCTAGTTTGCAGTCATCTACGAACTTCGTTAGCCAAAGACCTTCTGTGTTAGCCTGTACTTTAGAAAAGTAGATACCAAACAGGAGAGGACCCAGGACTGAACCCTGTGGTACTCCACTTGTCACTGGTAGGAAGTCAGATTTGGAGTCTGCTGCTTTCACGGTGTGGGTTCTGTCAGTGAGCCAGTTGGCAACCCCTCTTGTAACATAGGGATTTATATCTAGTTTAGAGAGGTTATCTATAATTCCAGAGTGGGGGATGATGTCAAAAGCCTTGGTGAGATCTAGATAGGTTGTGGGAACCACCTTAACCTGGTCTGAAGTCGGCTTTGGTGACTGCTTCAAAGAAGTCAGCCAGGTTTAGGAGACATGATCTGCCTTTTACAAACCCAAACTGGGTGGGGTCCAGAGTTTGGAGATTACCAATGTCTTTGTTTATAAGTTCCATGATGATTCGTTCCATGGCCTTGTAGACCAGGCTCATTAGGCTAATGGGACGGTAGTTCATGGGGTCCGCTGTGCGCCATTCAGTGGGCACAAAGCCTGAGGTGAATCTATGATTGAACATGGTGCTTAGGTGGGGTGCAAGTTCATTCTGTAGTTCATGTAGAACGCAGCCTGGGATGTTGTCAGGTCTCATGGATGCTGTGTTCTTGGCTTTGGAGACTGTGGTTTTTACCTGTGCAGCCATGATAATGGGAACTTTGCATTCTTCTGGGATAGAGATGGGCCCTTTAGGGGGTGAGGAGGGGGGGAGTTAGCACTGAACCTATCTGCCAGGATGTTGGCATTATTAGTTGGTTCTGTATATTTAGTGCCATTGTGCTGTAACTCAGAGCAGATCTGAGTGTTGCCATTGAGATTCTTGACATAATTATAGAATGCTTTGTGGTTGTCTTTAGAATCAGTGATGATTTTGTTTTCATAACTAGCTTTGGAGGATTTTATGAGGGACCTCAGCTTCTTACTGAGGCTGACCAGGGAGGTCTTCCAGTCATGGGAGTTTACTCTTTTTTGCAACAGTTTCTTTCTTCTGTTGTAGAATTTGTTTATGACAGGGGACCACCAGACTGGCTTCCTTTTTTTGGAGGATAGCATCTTGGTTCTGTTAGGGATAGCACGATCCATGCACTCGTATAAGTGTTTATAAAGTGCATTTGTGTAGGATTCAGTAGTAGTACCTCTATTGTCCATCTGCATGGGTGTTGTGAAGTTTGCCACTCCTGTCTTAAAAAGCATGAAGTTGGCTTTGGAGAAATTTTTTATGGTGGTTTCCCTAATGGGGGTGGGGGAGGGATGTGGATGTCTACGCTGATTAGCTTGTGGTCGGATCTGAGCAATGATTAATTGACCTCTGGTATGGAATACCAGTCACCCATGTTGGTAATGAACAGTTCTAGGATATTGCTGCCCCTGGTGGGGGTGTGGATAAGTTGATCCAAGGCATTGGAATTTATGAATTCCAGAAAATGTTGAGCAAAAGAGTTGGTACATGAGTAGTTTTCCCAGTTAATGGTGGGGTAATTGAAATTGCCTATTATTAAGGTGTTGGGTTGTACCTTAATATTTTCCAGTGTATCAAGAAATGATGAGTGGGAATCCTGGGGCATGGTGGGGGATCTGTAGCAAGTTACAATTTGGATTGTGGTCTTGCCCAGATTTTTGGACTTGGATCATCTCGGATGCATTATGCTGAGCAACTAGCCTGGAGGTGTGGATATCCTTAATGAAATTGGACACACCTCCACCTTTAGTGTTTCGGGCCAGGTTAGGTGGCCGAAAGGTGTGGTATGAATTATAGCCTGGTAATGCAGGGGTGCTCTCTGGAGCCTTGAACCAGGTCTTTGTCACTGCACAGATGTCGATGTTCTCCATTTTAAGCATAGCATAATGCATTATAGCCAAAATATTATCAGAAGCAATTTTTAACTTACCAGTATACTTATAGTTTATTTTATAAAGATTTTGAGAATACACAGAGACATTATTCTCCATAACCATGTTAGAAAATGGTGTTTTTTGTGAATATGGGGATTCTACATAGGATAAGGTCAAAGATTACTTCTTAAGTACAAGACTAATCAGTATTTGTTAAGTTAGGTGAACATATTCCTGTCCTTAGTAAGAATATTGCAGTCAGTAGAATAATGAAACCAAGAACATCTAGCCATAAGTGAATCAGTCTAGTTAGGCTCAAGCATATCTCTCTGGTTACTAAAGCATGTGCCCAAAACCAAATTATTGAACAGTAGTTCTTTAATAAAATTAAACTTGCACTTTCCTGGCTCTGTTGCACAGCAGGATATAGGCTTGACTATGATCCAGACAACTCACACTTAATTAACAGCTCAGGTACTACAAGAGTCATGTTGATTGGCTGGGAGGGAGCAGCTGAAACTGTGTCATCCATCTGGGGGTGGAGGCTAGAAATGGTTTTGCTTTGCTGATCAGTACCATAAAAATGGAAGCTAGCATTATGCCAAAAGCAGTAGGAGCCAAGGATGTGAGAAAGGCTCTACCAAGTTTGTGATATTAGTCTTCATTAATGCCTGCATGGTAACATATATGATCATGGGATGGCATAAGATGCCACCAGTTGATACCAGTGCCCATGCCAGAGACCTGTGTGCAAGGTTCCGACTTTAGAGAAGTACCCTGAGTGTTTATATTGATGACAGCTTCAGGGTTAGCCTTAGATAGATCAGGAGAAGTGGTAGCAGTGGGGGATCCCTGTTAGTCCCCTGTGTTACTATCAGGGGGGGTGGCACCACAGATGGTGCATGGTCTTTGGATTGCTACAGCTACAAGAAATCAACATGGCTGCTTATATGTTGGCCATACATCAATAGGCTGTATAACAGAAGGAAGAGATTTGTGACAAAAATTGAGAGCTGTAGCACCCAGCAGGATAAAATTGCTCTCACCAAACTAAACAAACAACTCAGAGGACAAATAAAGTCTGCCAAAGCCAAACCTGAGGTAAATATGTTCTCTCAGACCAAGGACAACCACAAGGCATTCCTTTGTTATGTCCACAAACTCAAAGGCAATGCATAATTTTATGCAGAGATAATTGTTAATGGGGCCACCTACACTGAGCCTCAGGTTAGAGCAAACCAGCTGCAGACAAATGCAGATCTAACTTTACCCCTCTCTCCCCCTCAAACTCCCCTCAGGTAGTATCATTGAATATAACTCCCCAACTATCATGAGGGAACAGGTGCACAATGCTGTCTCTAAGATCAAGGACACTGCACTGATGGAACCAGACAATATCCCAGGCTGCCTTCAAAGTAGCATGAAAAATGACTTATTAGGACCTCTGGAATCACCATTTAACCATAGCCTCCAAACAGGCTTCATGCCTCACGAATGGAGAACAGCAACCATCATCATTCTACTTAAAGGTGGGCCACCTACAGACCCTGGAAGCTACAGACACATAAACCCTACTGGTCTCATATGCAAGGCAATGGAAAGAATCATTATGAAATTGATCAATAAGGACATGGGAATCCTCCAGAGACTGGAACCAAACCAGTGTGGTTTTGTTATTGAACAAGCACAAACAAATGCAAGTAAATCCCAGATACTACCACCAAAATATGAAGAATAACAACAGCAACTGAAGGAACCGTTCTCAGTTCTCAGTCCACAGATTTATTTGTTAAAAAACAATGAACATGGAGCACTTTTTGTTTTGTATAGTAATTCAAACTTCTTCAGATAAATAACTTTGACCATTACACTGTTTAAATACAACAAGGTCATGTGTTCCAAAGACTTTAGAGGGAAGATCTATGCCTGGCATACAAAACATTGCTGGACCCCACCTTGATGGACCTCCTAATTATCCACAAAACAAACAGCAACAGAATTACCAATTCCAAAGACTTAAATCTAGGCTGTGATATAAATAGGACCTGCTGGAGATACAGGTATGTATGTCAGAGGCTACCCCTTCTCTGGAACAGGTTCTCCATCCATGTGAAGCAGACTTCCTCCCTAATTCAATCCAAGTGTAACTTAGACAGTTGGATGGGGTACAGAAAATTAATCCCTGGTTTGGCACCTATATCTCAAATGGACACAGACAACCTGTAAATGGTTCATCTCCCAGGCCCCTGCTTACACTTATCAAGGGTACCAACCAGAACTTGTCAAAATTTTGGGATGCATGGCTAGGCTTAAAAAGGCCCAAGTGGTTGCTAGTCTAGTACACACCTATGATCCTATGAACCTATGAAGCTCTGGCTGCTGTCACTGAAGCTGGTGGCTACATTGTTGCTGATAGGGAATGACTGGGATAAGGCTCATTGGTGGGTCTGATGCACAGCAGGTGGACAGGCAAACAACACTTTGAGGGAAAAAATCTCACACAATTCAAATCCAGACTATTACTATAAATCTCTTTTTCCATTGGAGGCTTCAAAGATATTATTGTATTAAATTAAGTAAACAGTGGGAAAAAGTATGAAGAGCTGCTTCAGAACAGAAGATAAATTTAAGTTTTATGGTTAATAAGATGAATGGTATTTCATACTCTTGGCTCAATCTAACAAAGCATCATCCACAACTGCAGTTAGAGAATAATCCCTGGACAAGAACACTGTCTTCTCACATGATATTTTAATCTGGGGAACCAACATGGCATTTATTTTGTCTCCAACAGGGCTTGAACTGTATGCTGCTTCCTTAATGTGAGGAGCTCTTGTTTTTACAATAACTAACATAAACCTGTTGTGGCCAGAAATACACAAAACTAGGTCATTTACCCAAGTATGTCACTGATTACGTGGTTGTATGTTGCCATTAAATGCTCAGGATGATCTGTCCTGGACCCCAGGGGCATCTGGTGAGTTGCAACAAGATTATTGCCAGTTACAGTATTAAGTTTCCTTAACTTAATTAGCATAGGGCTAGATGACCTGCTTAAGGGGACTTCCATGTGGAAAATCAAGTTGATTTAATAGTCTCATGAATAGCAGAGATAATACATGACTAAACCAAAACTCCTTCATTGTAGAAAGAAACTATACAGAGCAAATGACAAGTGATCAAACTATGCTGGAGTCCCCATGAATTATCTAGTGTGAGTGAAATAACAGAATTATTGAACATCTTGCAGAACACCTTGACAATGGATGAAAATGACTTTGAGTGGTATAAAAAAGGAATTTGCAATTTCTTTTTTATACTCCCTGTACATTCTCAAAGTTTTTGATAATTATATTAGGAACCACCAGGACCATTTCCAACCAAGATATAAAAGAAAAAGATACCACCCTTCGAACAATCACATTATACCATGCATGAGCACCAACAGTAGAGAAACTCGGTTAAGTGGTCATAACAAATGAGGACCAAACTTGAAATCTAACCAAGGCACTGGTATAAATGCAAAGTTTAGGTCTGTTAACAAGTTGGAAATAACAGCCAGCTTACTGTGAACAGTGTTTGCTTTCTCAGGCAGAGTACTACACTGGGACAGAAAGACACAGTCTTTCCTATTAGCCTGTCATGAACTCTAGAGTATCTGGGTACATCTTACAGGCAGGAAAGACCCCAAATAACTGAGGTTATACTCCAGAGAGGCACTACTAATATTAATGAACCTTACACAGCTTGAGATACCTCATAACAGAGGTGAAATTTATAGCCATAACCTATAGCTGTTAAGGACACCCAGCCTACTATAATAAAGAATAGCGTGGGACTCTGGAAGTATGTTGTCTAATTAACAGTCAATTTCATTCATCAGTACCATCATGTGATCTTACTATATTGAAAATGCTACCACTCAGATGAAAAAAAAAAGTTAGCCAAATTCACAGTATGATGCAAAACAGAATACATTAAAATACTAAAAGTAAATGTAATTGAACTGCTATTAAGTTAAATATACAATCTATTTATATATAAAAATGATATAACACAATAGAAGTAATTTAAACTGGTCATAACTGGCTACCAAAGAATCATATTAATATGTCCCAATATAACTATATGGAGAATACTTGTAACTACCAAGAATGATTTTTATCTCACATTTATTTTAGATTAGTAAATGGCAAGAATGCTCAGTTCTCCTGGAATATGCATTTTCCAATCCAGGCCATTTTCTTCATGTCAACAATGGCAGCATGGTCATGACAAGTAGTCGTCTTCAGACATAATTATTTACAGTTAAATCACAGAGGCTAGCCAGAGAACCACCACCATATGAATCAGGGCTGACAGAAGATGGTACCATATTACTACACACCACAAAAGGGAGCATCTCCCTTTTTATCTTCTCCAGATGTTTGGGGTTTAATAATAATAATACTCATTTGTTTATCAGGTAGGACCACTGGAACCCACTCTCCTTTTCAGGAACTTACTCCCTTTTCAGTGGAGACCTGGGAGCAATGTATGGTTAAGCAACTCACTTAACGTCACACAGTAGACAAATGCAGGCTGAAGAAATCAAACCCTGTACCACAAGAACTATAGTTCATAGCCTTAGACATCTGTACCAACTGCCAATCTGATGGAAATGGACCCTATTCCTAATTCAGAGTATGATTAAATTTCAGTAATTAGTATTGATTAGTCTTTGATGTTAGTCAAGAGTGCTCTATTCAACACCTGAAATGCATCCAAAATTGCCATCTTCTACAGATCATGGTGGGTTACATGCATTGGTAGCATATTTAAGTATGATTATAAATTTATGTTAGTTAGTTGTGCTGGGGTGATTTGCAAAGCTGTAGTAACTACAGAGGGATTAAATTGATCAGTCACAGCATGAAGTTATGGGAAAGAGTAGTGGAAGCTAGGTTAAGAAGGAATGTGATGATTAGTGATCAGCAGTATGGTTTCATGCCAGGAAAGAGCACTACAGATGCGATGTTTGCTCTGAGAGTGTTGATGGAGAAGTACAGAGAATGTCAGAAGGAGTTGCATTGTGTTTTTGTAGACTTAGAGAAAGCATATGACCGGGTGCCTAGAGAGGAGTTGTGGTATTGTATGAGGAAGTCGGAAGTGTCAGAGAAGTATGTAAGAGTAGTACATGATATGTACGAGGGTAGTGTGACAGCGGTGAGGTCTGCAGTGGGAGTGACGGAAGTGTTTAAGGTGGAGGTGGGATTACATCAAGGATCATCTCTGAGCCCTTTCTTATTTGCAATGGTGATGGACAGGTTGACAGATGAGATCAGGCAGGAGTCACCGTGGACTATGATGCTTGCAAATGACATTGTGATCTGTAGTGAGAGAAGGGAACAGGTGGAGGAGACCCTGGAGAGATGGAGAAATACTCTAGAGAGAAGAGGAATGAAGGTCAGCAGGACTAAGACAGAATATATGTGTGTGAATAAGAGGGAGGATAGAGGAATGGTGAGGATGCAAGGAGTAGAGGTGGTGAAGGTGGATGAGTTTAAATACTTGGGATCAATAGTTCAGAGTAATAGTGAGTGTGGAAGAGAGGTGAAGAAGAGAGTACAGGCAGGATGGAGTGGGTGGAGAAGAGTATCAGGAGTGATTTGTGACAGACGAGTACCAGTAAGAGTGAAAGGGAAGGTTTATAAGAGGGTAGTGAGACCAGCTATGTTATATGGGTTGGAAACAGTGGCACTGACAAAAAGGCAGGAGTTTGAGCTGGATGTGGCAGAGTTAAAAATGTTAAGATTTGCACTGGGTGTGACGAGGGTGGGCAGGATTAGGAATAAGTATATTAGAGGGTCAGCCCAGGTTGGAAGGTTTGGAGGCAAAGCCAGAGAGGCAATATTATGCTGGTTTGGACATGTGCTGAGGAAGAATGCTGAGTATATTGGGAAAAAGATGCTAAGGATGAAGCTACTAGGCAACAGGAAAAGAGGAAGGCCTAAGATAAGGTTTATGGATGTGGTGAGAGAGGACATGCAGGTGGTTGGTGTGACAGAGCAAGATGCAGAGGATAGGAAGAAATGGAAACAGATGCTCCACTGTGGCGAACCCTAATGGGAAAAGCCAAAAGAAGATGATGATGATTATGTGTTGTGCTGTTCCTACTACTGTTGGAACAGTCTGGTTATATTTATTCCAGATTGCTCTCATTTTTCTTGAAAATACTGGTAATTTATGACCTTGTGTCTCTTGTACATAAGACACCATAATTGCTGTGTGTAGTACTTTCAATGGTTAACTCTACCTTTGTCTTTTTTTTCCACTTGGGCTACAATATCTGGTTTTCTTGCATTTTTTTAACTGTTTATTTTGGGTGATCTCATGTGATTCAAACTTCATTGTTGTCAATAATGATCTCTGGTTCATATTTCCAGTGCTTATCAGCTACCTGTATATTGCAGTGTTTGCACAATTCCCAATGCAACTGTCTTTCCACATTATTTTGTCTTTCACAATACCCTCAGAAATTAGTGCATCAGCAATTAGATGTGCAGGTCTTTTCAGATTTCTTTTACAGACTCTACATTCATCTATTTCTCCCACTTTTTCTATAGTCTCTAAACCAACATGTATGTATTCCACTATCTTGGGCCAGCATTGTTAGCATTTCATCATTTTGTTTAAATGTATCTCTCCTTGACCATTCCTGCTTCAAATCTTGATCAAATTGTGGTTGTTCTAAGAGTTCTCTATACCTGACACTATATTTCTGGACTTTCTAATTTTGTTTTCTTGTGGTCCTTTATAGTTTTTTTTTTCTTTTGGAACAATTGTCTGATTTTTTTCTACCTCTGGTATGATTTTCATTCATAGTCCTTTCTAAAATACTTCAGCTAAATTAAATAAATATGTCATTTTAGACTTCTTCTCTTCATGGTTTAGAACTTTCGCTATGATTGGATCTGATGAGATCAGCAACTATATCTGCAGTCCCATGATTACAGACTTATGTGTGTAGTCTGTTAGGAGGAGGTCCATACCTTCTTTAGAGAACAATGAAAATATAATTATGATTTGCACTGTTTTTATATATAATTTGATAAGCATGAAGCATTTAGAATGCATATGTGCTGCCTCATAGGATAATCATTTACAGTGCTTTTTTCAGTACCTTCTTTTGCATAATCATTGGGGCTCATTTGTATGGGGTCCCTAATTTTCATGCCATTATGCACTTATTAATATGTGCTGCACATTACACTATTTGGACACAGGAGTACTTGTGTTGTGTCTTTGAATATTCCCATGCCCTATGTATTGCCACAACCCATGCAAATTTGAACATAGCAGGGGTCTTGATCACCTTGGAACTCTGATGTGTGTCTTATGCAAAATATGTATTTTAGGCTTATGCAGAGCACATAAAAATCCTAATTAATCTTAGTGGAATCTGGACACTTACAAAATTTGTGATTAGTCCTGAGTAAATTTGACATAACTGTAAATATAACTTTTTTATGAAACACACACACACACACACACACACACACACACACACACACACACACACACACACACACACACACACACACACACACACACACCAGCAACCGTACAATGTAATCACATTAAAAGAGAAAATATGTCTGGAAAGCAAATGGAAATTCAAACATTTCAAAGTATGACAATATTGTTTTGCTCATTGACATGCATTCCAGCTGAATCTGGCAAACCGACAATTTAATTGACCTTTGCCTTTTTAACATCCTTATTACCGCCAGATGTGCATGATTGTAATGTTTGTGTTTTAGCATCAGAAAAGCTATCTCACTGTAATTTTTTTTGCAAACAATACGCAATGGACATATTATCAAAATAATCTTGGCAAAGGAGTTGGACAGCTTGGTATAATAAAAGTGTCGATTTCCCCTAACTAATGGATAAGCTTTAAGGCATATTTTGCTTGTCTGACTATATTTTCCATGTTTTCCACTATAGTCACAACCAAAATCTGCATATAAACAAGTCTATTTTCTCCCTTCTGATATGTTACGAATGCTGTGCCATATTTCATATTGTTGCACTTTCTAGCAGACTATTTAATTTGCCTTACTAAAACCAAGTATTTTGCAGGCTTTATTAATTTTTGTACTTACACTAATGATAGCTTAGTTTATTGCTATAGAGTTAACAGGAGAGCAAACATATGATTTGATGGTTAAGTTAATTAAGCATTAGTTTAATATTTTCCAATGTATTCCAATGAGATCTGTTTGCTCACTTCAGTGATTTTTGTTAGAGTGATTTGTCCAAGCTTAACTAATGAGCCAACTTAGAGCAAAGTTAGTCAGTGGATCAAAAAAGGTACAAGAAGTTTAAAAGAAAAGCGAATTTAAATAGACCTAGACTGTTATTTTCTGCAGTTTGAGTGTTTGCTGTCTGCCCTATGACACAAACAGACAATTAGCCACCAATGTCTCTCCAAGCGTGCCATGCAGTGTGACATACGTCCTGTCACTTGCTGCCCTTTCCATGTTACATTCCTAGAAGGAGAATACATTTTTCTAAATTAACTGGGTGTGATATTATCAAATGGGACTATTCCTTTAACAGTCCACCTGCAGTTTCATACTTTTTTGTGATTCAGTAAAATATTATACACAAATATTTTTCAATTGCCAAAGAATATTTTAGTTTGATGTTTTTTCTTGCATGTTTCAATTCCAATGCTAAATTTTAATGGCAAGTGTAGACATCACACAAATGAATGCACTTGTTCACCTGGCATAATAAAAGTTCCCTGAAATATCTGACAACTAAACTCATTAGGTATACCACATCTTGTTGTATAAGTCTGGGGAGTTTCCTAAGTTTTTTTTTTAGCTGAATTGCATTATATTCACTTAAATAGTAGCATCCATGTATACTATCTTTTTATTAGGCATACAAGTATACACACACACACACACACACACACACACACACACACACGCACACACACCTGTACACATGCACACACATTCTCACCCACACATGCTGTCACATATGCATACACACACAAACACACACATATCCATGCACACAACACACACACATATTTAAGACTGTCCTTCTGCATAGCAGTTTACATTATTCCTTACATGCTCTAATTTTGCGAGTTTTATTTTGTTACTTACATATTTCCTGTTCATCTGGCAGTAGTAGAATATAACAGCTATGTTTTGATAACAGCAGTACATTTTCACTGTTTAACTAAATTCAGTCAGTTGCAATTTCATCTTGCTGTAATATTTGATTTTTGCATTGTTTGTTAAACTATTGCCATCATAATTTATAATACATTGCTGTAATGAATTGCATGTGTACTGCTATTACACACTTGTCTTCAACTGTATAGTGCTTCCTCACTGATTATATTTTTTCTTGATTGTTGCTTAATGACTAACCAAAGTCATTTCAGTTTGGCACAAACAGGAATGGATATGAGTTTATAAGAAGCTTCATTCTGTGCTTATTTCCAAGATCTATAAATGGGTCAGTCCTCCATAGACAGCTCTGAAAAGAAGTAACTTTGCTGGCAGTCCAACCCAGTTAACAGATTAAATAAAATGGACCAATGGGTAAGCCAGCTTTCATTGTTAATGAATACACAAATGCATGAGCAGTGTTTTAGAAAATCACATACTCAAAAAGCAATCCAAACAGGCTAGCTCTGCCACCCCTTGTATCAGCACCTTATTCTTTAAAGTCTCTCAATTTGACCTCTGTCCTTGGCCCTGAACGTGGTCCCTTGTTAAACACATCATCTGATTGCTATTTGAGTGAGCTACAGCTCCCTGCTCACATTATAGTGCAACTTAAGATTAAATAGCCTCTGGCCTTAGTTTGAATACTAATGTAGGTTATCTGTGCATATGGCTCATAAAAAGTAAAGCTGACAAAATAAGGTGTGTGTACCACCACCAGCTGAACAATTTGAACTACCTATCCTCATTTTACGATTGCTGCACAGCAAGTGTATTAAACCGGATTTGGCATATGTTTGCCAGAAGTGCTACTTGGCTATGCCTGGCAAGCCAAACATATATGAAATTAAGTGGAATGCAGGATGGATATTTGCTATTACAAGAACAGCTGCACCAAGACTCTTGTTAAACATCAAATAGCCATCATCTATTGAAATATTCATATTGCACAGGCTAGTGTGGCTTAACCACATGCTGATTCTACAAAGCTTAAATTATATCATACATTTATGCTATATAAGGGTAGCAGTTCACATTTTTGTTATACAAATGAACAGTGCTTAAAGTTTAATTCAACACAGCTCAGTGACACCTCCATGTGTTTCCGCAGTCATATCCTATTGATGCCTCTGGGCACCAGATATTGTCTGTTCATATTTGTATTAATAAGTTGCAAAGTCATGCTACATGCAAGGTATTATTTTATCCTAATAACTACATTATGGAAAACACAGCTGTATTGCTATTTAAACACTGCTTAATCTAGCTAAAGAGATATTGAACATTAATTATACACTATTTATTCATAATGTAATCATTTTCATATTTCTCTAAATATTTTAACAGTCAACTGACAAACAAAGCTGATTAACTTTATATGAAAGATCACAGCTATATGATGGAAATGCTGCTGGCAGTATATGTATAGCTTGGATGGTTACTGAGAAATTATAAGCTGCTTATATAGCTTTACATAAATTAATATTTACTGTGTTTATCTTGGATTATGAACTACACTCTGAAGTCTACAATCAAATGAATGCAACCACTATAAAGATTACTTTGTGATAAATATTTTGTCATTTACAGTTTTCTGGTAACACTTATCTTTCTAGAGATATGAACATTTGTTTGAACCATGAGGTGATAACTTCATTTTTTAAAAGCTTAGGCCACACCGACTGGGAGTTAGAATACAAACTTAAAATATCTCCATTGGAAGGAATACATTAAGTGGCTTTAGGTATGTCACACATTCAAGTTCACAAATTTAAATTAGTTATGTTCAGAATTGTTATTTTAAGTCAATTTAAGGTGGTTTGTGGTTTATAGTTGATAGTTCTGGGCAAAATCTACAACAAAAAATGCATGTGAAACTTCAAGCAAAGTCATAGGGCGGTATTCTTAGTCAGCAGTGCAAATGGAATTCAGGGTGAGTATCAGAGTTGCAGTTGGTGAAAATGCTATCTCTTGCTGTGAGCTTTGCTATTTCTAGATTAAAGTTGCTTTTCTTGGCTGGGCCCAAACTACTTGTGCTCAGTGACACTCACTCATCAAGAAAGCAGCAATATAGGCAAATGATTACTCATTATAACTTTAATAATGAGGAAACCCTTGCAAGGTTTACAGCAGACAGGGACATTATAAGGGTCTTAGTGGGCATGTTTGACCCCCATAGTGGCAGTTGAAGAATGCTGGGATGTTCTATTCCTGTGGACACCAAAGTTTATATAACCCTCAATATATTTGCTATGGGGACCTTCCAGAGACAGTCTGGGAACACCTTGTGGATCTTACACCCCTCTGCTTCAAGGATACTGAGGGAGTTTCTGGATGTAGTCTTGGCACTTGTGGATCAGCACATCTATTTTCCAGTGTCACCTCAGGACCAAGCTTGGACTATGAGTGCCTTTTATGGGATGGCACACTTTCCTATGGTTCTCAGTGTGATACATTGCACGCATGGTGCAATTAGGGCCCTTTCTGGTCCACAGGGTGAGCAGTACCTCAGTAGGAAAGGCTTCCCTTCCATCAATTGTCAGACTGTGTGTGATGCATGGGGGATGCATCACCAACGTCTCTGCCCAGCATCCTGGCAGTGCACATGATCCCTTTATCTGGCACACTAGCTCACATTACAGCCTCTTCCTTCATGGTAGGCTGCCCAGTGGTCATCTTGTTGGTAAGCAGAAGTTTCATAAGTATGTAGTTTTTAATGTTAAATGTAATTGCTGTATATTAATCTGTATTTTCTTATTTTGTTTTCCCTCCCCATTCTCTCTCCTTTTTTTTTTTTTTTTTTTTTTTTGTAAGGGGAAGCCGGCTATCCTCTGGAGCCATGACTCATGAATCCAGTGAGAAATCCTTTGGAGATTCAGTGGTGAAATATAAAATATCCCTATCCGAAACCTGTATTGTGATTGAGAGGATGTTTGGTTTCCTGAAGAGCCATTTCAGGTATATAGATGGGTCTGAGGTGTTCTTCTGTATAAATGTTAAAGAGACCCATGCTGTTACTGCAGCTCCTACTTCTAGTCCCACTATGACTACTGATGACCAGCTGACAGCAGTAATAAGTGACTCCATGTGGCTGGCTCATGCACAGCATGTGGCTGCACAGGTTAAGAATCAGTGCCTAGTCCAGAACTATGAACCAAGGCATTCAGGTTAGTGTTTCCTTTTCTGAAAAAAAAAAAAACACATAGAGTATAACTGATGTATGCAGTGATACCTGCGGGCTATGCAGTTTGATGCATGTTCTACTGTCACTGTTCATCTGACATTTTATTACTAGCTATTTGCTAGAGTGCTCACTGATTCCTGTGCAGTGATGCCAGAAAGTCAGCAAGTCAATAAATGAGTCGGCAGTTACAAGTGTATTTAATAACTTTTTAAAATTATTATTTATTTAGAATTTAAAATAAACAGGTACTCTCAGCAGTGAAAAATGTAACTTTAATTAATAATTTTTATGTAAAGAATTATGTTACACTGCACATCACGTCTTTCTTATTGTCATGTAAAATATTGATGAGATCAGAATCTCTCTTCATTTGTGCACACAAACACACTTATAAACAAAATCTACAAAAATGTAAGTCACAGTAGTGCTAGATCAAAGAAGTCCCACAAATTTCCTATTGATAAGCCTGATGATGGTACAACAACACGTCGCCTATTGATAGGCCTGGTGATGGTACAACAACACGTCTCCTATTGATAGGCCAGGTGATAGTATGACAACACATCTCCTATTGATAGGCCAGGTGATGCATAACAACACATCTCCTATTGATAGGCCTGGTGATGGCGGACAGATGTTAAGGATGGGCTGCCATAACTGTAAAGTGAGTTAGTTTGATGGTGAGATCTACCAGATGAAGGTGATTCTCCTGTCAGTGACCTGACAGTGCTTCATGAGTGTGACCTTGACCTGGACCTAGTAACCTGATGCAGTGTTACTTTCTGTAGAGTTACTAACATGTTGTGCTGTGAGAGAGCCTGCCATTACACTGGGAGACTACCTGCCACTTCCCTCAGGGTGTCTTGTAAATACAGCTGCATCACCATCATCATCATCATCGTCATCATCATCATCATCATCATCATCACCATCATTATCACCAGCAACACCCATTCTACTGCTGATCTCATCCATATTTATTGGTACAGTCAAACTGTTTGATTCTGATACTAACAACGTAAAACAAATCATTGCAGCACATTAATAATGCATTAACAGCATGCGGTACAGCATGCTTACAGAGGGTGGGAGGTGGGACACTTACCATGAAGTCTGTTTTCATTTTCATTGGCTGCTGATGTACATAGCTGACCTAATAATAATGAATTGCGATGTGTTTAATGACAACACTGTTTGTCACCATTCTATATTAAACATTTACAAGGTGTACACTTTAAACCAACCTTTAGGAGCAGATAAATGCAGATGCTGTTGCAGACTTTAGTTTGATGGAACAATGTCCACTCCACCTTTAATTATTCCTGTTGCACCATCTCCTGTATCATGGTCATCCCCATGCATGGACAGAAGGTGTTCATCTTCTGGTGTTAATAAGGTTCAGAGGACCTGCTCCCTGTAGTGGTTCTGGAAATTGCATTATGCCTGACCTTGCTTCTAGCACATCCACCTCTTCATTCACCCTTTACTTGTACTGTGCCACAGATCTGTTTCTGCCTCCAACTGCATTGATATCAACATCTACTTGACTACATGCTTTGCTACTCTTGGCTTGTCTGAGCCTCCCTTTACCAAGCAGCAGTTTGCCATTTGCCCTATTTGCTGTCATGAGTACATGATTTTCCTCATACCTAAAGTTATCATGTTTATGTTTTTCCTTATTCTCCATCTGTACAGTACAGGGAAAACAAAAAAAATAGGGCTACCATCAGACACCTGACACAGTATTGTGTCTGTATGCCATCAGCAGTTAAAGTGTAAACCACTGGCCTGTTATTCCTGCCACCAATGCAATTACCCAAAACCAACCTAACAAAATTTTGATTTCAAACATCACACCTTCAAAGTTTTCAGTATAAAAACTGACAGGTACTCTCGACTGACATTGCTGAAACAACAAGTTCCCTACATGTCTGTATTTCTGCCTTGTGCACAGCAAGCATTGACAAGTTCAATAACAAGGTGTATATTACATGGAGAATAAAAATGATGTCTTGTTCAGTTATTACATCTTCAATGTAAAGAAGCACGTCAAACACACTGCAACCATCTCCCAGTACTTAAACAGTTATTGAATGCAAAAACACAATACAGTTGTAAATGCAATGCAACTGACCCTTAAAACACTGTTACAGGAACTGCTAATTACCCTAGTAATGACTATTACTTATTTTATTAAATTTGTCTTACTTTTGGATGCCGAGGTATCCTAAGTAATATGCCACCTATTTCAGCTATTCACAAATCAGTATGGTGTAGCTTAGATTTGTGGTGTAAATGCAGGCCAATTTACATGTTTGGTTTGCAAATTATGCTAATTTATATGCATTTCTATGAATCATAGTATAATGCAAATGTGTTAACAGGTACATCTGCGTATTCCAGATTTTCAGTGATTGCAAATGCATATGACATGCTACACGAATGAATCTGAGAAGGCATAGATGCACTGCATTGGTATGAGCTACTCAGCACTCCACAGCAATGCCAAGCTGTTCATGGACATGTGCTGCTTGACCAAAACTAGCTAATATACAGACATACACATTCAATTCAAAGTGTAGTCACCTGACTCTCAGCTTGCAGTGAATGTGAATGTTAATCACTGGACATCCAGGAATGTATGTCACACCCTATGAAGTAGTACTTATACAGAAGTTCAAAAAATAATTTCTCATTTCAGTATTGATGTTTCTTTCTCCACTACCTATTAATAAAAGAAAGGGAAAAAATGAGGACAAAAAATGATAGGTCACTCTTGAATGCATGTCACCAAATGCAGTCATAAGAAAAAAGGTGAAAATGTTATGAAAAAATGTTACTGGCAACTCCAAATTCCTTTCAGTAATTTTAGAAATTATCTATTAGTAATGTGTACTGTGCTACATTTTTGTGTTAAGAACAAAACAAGGTGTGACACAACATTTGTGGTTATACCTAACCTGCCAAAGCTATCAATACCTGGTCTATGACCCTATTAAAAAAATGGTTTGATCAAGGTGATGTCACACCCAAAAGGGAGTGGTTCTAACCTTGGTTAATACACTCCTCACCACCATACCTCTCAACATCTTAAAGCAAGAAATCTGGACAAAGCCTGACAAAATGGGGGACAAAGGCCCCAAAATAGGGACATATTTTAAATATTGCTCTTATAAACTTAGAAAGTTGATAGAGTGACAGGGTTTGTTTTGACATACATTTTCTGAAGGATTTGAAGTCTGAAACCGAAATGTATCTCATTATTTAATGACTTCAGTTCTCAGATCATCCCAGTGACTTGCTAGAAAACCACAGATTTTATGAGGAAGAGAACAAAAATATGAGCCAAAAATCTGGACATTCGGTGAATATCTGGACAGTTGAGAGGTATGCTCACCATACTATCCTCTTCCTTGTTCTGGTACTTCGAATGATGGCAGCACCTGTAAAGCTCCTAGATGGTCTACCTTCTGCATGAGATGTGCCAGGAAATGATTCAGATATGAACATGTACCAGCACTTGGCATAAAAACAGTATCTGGCAGGAGTCGGGTAACCACCTTTCAAACCTGACAGGTATAACCCTTTCCAGTCAGCAGTGCCATCATAGGTTCATAGGTTCATAGGTTGGTACTGGGCTATCTGCCCGAAGGCATATATTAGCCCAGCCACGTTGTGCGGTATTCATCGCCCCTTTAGTAGTTCCCTAGACCCTTGTAATAGCAGATAGTACCCTTGGCCCCTATCTAGTAGTGCTGTTGGTGTGATCCCTAGTGTGAACTTTCTGTTACCTATCCACTCATCAAGGTTCCTCTTGAAGAGTGATAGTGAGGGGCTCTGTCTTATGTAGATCAGGACCCTGTTCCATAGTAAGGGAAATCTCTGCAAAGGGAATCTATCCCTCCAGCATGTTCTATTCATTGTTGTGCTGAGGTTTATATCCCTAGAGTGTGTAGCTCGAGTAGATTTGGTTTTGCTAAGATGGAGCATGTTCAACAATTCTGGGTTGACAGAGATCACCTCTGAGAAAGCAGTATGCAACAGAGAACAGTCTTAGCTTTTTCAATCGTGCTGCATAGGGAAACTGTTTGAGGCCAGTAATCCTCTTGGTTAGGTACCTCTGTGGTCTCTCCAGCTGCTGGAGATGTCTAGCCAGGTACATTCCAATTGGTGCATTGTACTCAATAATGGGTCTGATGAGGGAAGAGTAGATGGGCACCATTACATCCTTAGATCTTGATACAAACCCTTTCATGATCAGATGGGTCACATAGAAGGATTTTCTAACCACTTTGGCAACATGGTTATCAGAGGAAAGCTGACTATCTACTTGGGTCCTTAGATCCCTTATTTCTTCTTCAGATTTCAGGAGATTACCTCCTATGTTGTAGTTTGCGGGTACTCTGTTTTTTCCAAAGGGGATTACTACGCATTTTTTTGCATTTAGCTTTAGACCATGGCTTTGACACCATGCATCATTCTCATTTAGGCCCTTCTGGAGGATCTCCATGTCAGCTGGAGACTCTATTATAGCACCCAGTTTGCAGTCGTCTGCAAACTTAGTCAGCCACAGCCCTTCCGTGCTTGCCTGTACTTCTGAGAAGTATATGCCAAACAGGAGGGGCCCCAGGACAGAGCCCTGAGGCACACCTCTCATTACTGGTCTGGATTCGGACATAGATCCCACTACTCTTACTTTATGGGATCTGTCTGAGAGCCAGTTTGCGATCTATCTTGTGACGTAAGGGTTTATGCCTAGGCTGGTGAGCTTATCAATAATACCTGAATGGGGAATGGTGTCAAATGCTTTAGCAAGGTCAAGGTAAGCCATGTGTACCTCCTTTCCCTTATCTATAGCCTGAGTAACTGTCTCAAAGAAATCCACCAGGTTCAGGAGGCATGATCTGCCCTTGACAAAGTCGATCTGTGTGGGGTCCAGCGACTGGAGGTTCCCAATCTCTCCATTTATGAGTTCCATAATGATTTGTTCCATAGCTTTACAAATCAGACTGATCGGCCTTATTGGTCGGTAGTTCCCAGGGTTAGTTGTGGCCTCACCCTTGTGTAGCGGGACCACCATTGCCATGCACCATTCTATGGGCACATATACTGTAGAGAGGCAGAGACTGAACAGGGTATTAAGATGCAGGGTCAATTCCTTTTGGAGCTCACGTATGACACAGCCTGGGACACCATCTGGTCCCATGGAGGCAGTGTTTTTAGCTTTAGATAGAGCCTTGTTAACCAACGTATCAGTAATAATTGGACTTACACAACCCCCTGGAATGGTAATAGGCCCTGTAGGTGGGGGGGGGGGGGATTTGCACTGAACCTGTCAACCAAGATGTTGGCAATGTCAGAAGGGTCATTGTATTTTGTTCCATTTTGTACTAGCTCAGAACAAACCTGAGCTTTGCCATTTAGGTTTTTGACATAGCCATAGAAGGCATTATGGTTATCCTTGGCATTCTTGGCAACTTTCTTTTCAAAATTATCTTTAGTTGACTTGATGAGGGCCCTCAATTTCTTACTAATGCTGATCAGAGATGATTTTTCTACTTGAGATTTGGCCTTTTTTTGTATGTCTCCTCCTTTTATTGTGAAGTTTGCTTATGGCCAGGGTCCACCAGACTGGTTTCTTATTGCTTGAGGAAAGAGTCTTGGTTTTATTTGGGATAGCATGGTCCATGCAATCCTGAAGATGCATATAGAGTGCCTTGGTGTAGGATTCCACATCCTGGATATCATTATCCTTCTGCAAGGGAATAGTGAAGCTTTCCACTTCGGATGCAAGTAGTTTGAAGTTTGCTTTGGAAAGTTTTTTGACTATGGTTTCTTTGACTGGGGGAGGTGGAGGGGTGAGGATGTCCAGGGTTATCAGTTTGTGGTCGGATCTGACCAAGGAGGGAGTGATAACTTGTGTGGTACAATAGGCGCCCATATTTGGGATGATTAAATCCAATATGTTGTCCCCTCTAGTGGGGGAACATACTAGTTGTTCAAGGGCATTTGAACTTATAAATTCTACGAATCGCTGAGCATAGGAGTTGGAACATTGGTAGCTCACCCAGTCTATACCAGGGTAGTTGAAATCACCCAAGATTATGGTGTTGGGTAGGACCTTTATATTTTCCAATGTCTCAAGGAATGCAGAGTGAGCATCTTGGGACATGGTGGGCGATCTATAACCGGCTATGACTTGAAATGTGGTTTTGCCTGCTGATAGTTGCACATGGATGATCTCTGGGGCATCATGCTGTGCTACTAACCTGGAGATATGGGTATCCTTGATGAATATGGATACACCTCCGCCCTTTGTACTGTGATCTGGTAACTGAGGCCGGAAGGTATGATATGAATTGTAACCTGGCAGTGCTGGGGTGCTCTCTTGAGCCTTGAACCAGGTTTCCGTCACTGCACAAACATCAATTTTCTCCATGCTGAGGAGAGCCTTCAGTGTGTGCATTTTGAGGTTGAGACTTCTGGCGTTGAGTAGCATTACCTTTAGTTTTTGGTTACTTGTGCTGGTTACAGTGGTTGGTTTGTCCTTTGAGCCTTGCCTAAAAAAGGCACTATGGGGACGGCAAGAGCCTTGGCCAGTATTCGAAAACCTAGGGGTGACAGGTGCAACCCATCTCTGGCAAAACAGCGAGACTTGTCTATCATGTCATCCCAGGCAGACAGACACTGGATCCCCTTAGAATGACACCAGAAGCTTAGCCAATTGTTGAAATTGATCATTTTGTCTTTGTATTGTGGTATCATTCTAGGTGAAGGTAGTATGCTACTAAAGGTCAGGGTCATTCCAGCTTGCGCTACATGATCAGAGAGCTCCTCAATGTCTCTTTTCATGTAGTCCAGGGAGGTATGTCTTAGATCATTCACACCAACATGTACAATGACAATGTCATACTTGTACTTGTTCAGGAGTGACCTAAGAAAAAGTATGATGAGTTGCAAAAGTGTAGTGCTGACCATTTGGATGAGTGAGTTGATTAGGTTTGTGAGAGAAGGCCAGAGTTATTCATTAAGTACAATTTTTAATCCATAGGTTCATAGGTTCATAGGTTGGTACTGGGCTATCTGCCCGAAGGCATATATTAGCCCAGCCATGTTGTGCGGTATTCACCGCCCCTTTAGTAGTTCACTAGACCCTTGTAATAGCAGCTAGTACCCTTGTCCCCTATCTAGTAGTGTTGTTGGTGTGATCCCCGGTGTGAACTTTCTGTTACACATCCACTCATCAAGGTTCCTCTTGAAGAGTGATAGTGAGGGGCTCTGTCTTATGTAGATCGGGACCCTGTTCCATAGCAAGGGAAGTCTCTGCAAAGGGAATCTATCCCTCCAGCATGTTCTATTCATTGTTGTGTTGAGGTTTATATCCCTAGAGCGTGTAGCTCGAGTAGATTTGGTTTTGCTAAGATGGAGCATGCTCAACAATTCTGGGTTGGACATGGCTCTGTACGTTAGACAGAGATCGCATCTGAGAAAGCGGTATGCAACAGAGAACAGTCTTAGCTTTTTCAATCATGCTGCATAGGGCGACTGTTTGAGGCCAGTAATCCTCTTGGTTAGGTACCTCTGTGGTCTCTCCAGCTGCTGGAGATGTCTAGCCAGGTACATTCACATTGGTGCATTGTACTCAATAATGGGTCTGATGAGGGAAGAGTAGAGGGGCACCATTACATCCTTAGATCTTGATGCGAACCCTTTCTTGATCAGATGGGTCACATAGAAGGATTTTCTAACCACTTTGGCAACATGGTTATCAAAGGAAAGCTGACTATCTACTTGGGTCCCTAGATCCCTTATTTCTTCTTCAGATTCAGGGGATTACCTCCTATGTTGTAGTTTGCGGGTACTTTGTTTTTTCCAAAGGGGATTACTACACATTTTTTTGCATTTAGCTTGAGACCATGGCTTTGACACCATGCATCAGTCTCATTTAGGCCCTTCTGGAGGATTTCCATGTTGGCCGGAGACTCTATTATAGCACCCAGTTTGCAGTTGTCCACAAACTTAGTCAGCAACAGCCCTTCTGTGCTTGCCTGTACTTCTGAGAAGTATATGCCATTGTAACTGAATGTATATTGTATGTATATATAGTTTCCCTATTATGTGATTGAAGACACTTTTCTTCGAATGCGTAAAACTCGAACCCAAAACATCGAAAATACTAATACGCGAATGGCCATGTCCGCAAATTTTTTCCTTGGGAAAAAATTCAGTTGCCCATTCTCACGGTTTGCCTTTTCCCCAATGTTGAGCGATCTCAGAGTTGATATATTTAGTTAGGGGTGGTGTGAGGGCACAGCCCCCCATGTCAGGAGGTGTGGTGGGCAAAGCCCCCCACTTGATTAGGATTGTGAAGTTTGTGTTGTTTGTTTGCGGCCGTTTGCAGTTTAGTGCTTTCGATGTTTTTGGTTTGAATATTACGCATTCGAAGAAAAGTGTCTTCGATCACATAATATAGACCCTATATATATATATATATATATATATATATATATATATATATATATATACATATATATATATATATAGACATATAGTCTATAGTCTACATAGAATATATAGACTATATATATATATATATATATATATACATATAGACTTCCCATTGGAACAAGATTCCAATCTACATTAGGCAGAGCTCCTCACTAGTACTCTTCAAGAGAAACCTTGATGAGTGGATGGGAAAAAGAAAGTTTACCTTGGGGATCACTTCAGTGGCTCTGCTGGACAGAGGCACAGGGAACTAATCTAAGGGGGCGGCAAAAGCCAACACATTCTGGTTAGGCTTATAAATGCCTACAGGCAGATAGCCTAGTACCCACCTATGAACCTATGTAAATATAATATTGTATATATATATATATATATATATATATATATATATATATATATATATATATATATATATATATATATATATATATATATATATACATATACACAAAACCAACCCAAGCAGCTAGGAGCACTGTTAATATTCAATGAATGCACAGTCCAATTAAAAGTTCCAAAAGAACGTATTTCAATAAAGATGTTGAGTAAAAACCTTTAATCAAGAAAAATGTGAGTGCTTTCACAGATACTATATCCGCTTCATCAGACATATTCACAATGCATTCAAATGCTGCAAGAAATACTCTACCATAGCATCATGTGATTACTTCAATGAAAAATTAATCAATAAAGTAATTAAACCCAAAAATTAAAGTAGTATTTACAATAAAAGAAATATGTAAGTAATACAAACCTATTAATTTATTAAATTAATTACTTACATAAATACATCAGTTTGTACATATAAACTCTTAAACCTTAAAAATTACTTAAAACTTTTATAAAAGACTTTTATACATTAACACAGCTTTCTACCTTTCAAATGGGGCTTAAGAGAAACAGTCTCACTGAGACCCCTAACCCTATGTGCTCCATTCATTGAGACCCCTAACCCTATGTGCTCCAAGTCTAAGTATCCAATGGAGCTCAGCCTGCTCAGTTTGATTAACTATATCTCCAATACGTATATCCTCTGCTTGAACATGAAGCATCTGATACAAAAAAGTGTGCTCTGCTCCTTCCTGCAAAGTGTGCTTAGCTAGGGCACTATAGTCGCGCTTTCTAGTATAACAATAGGAATGATCCCTGATACGTTCCCATAGGGTTCTATTCGTTTTTCCTACGTAAAAACAAAAACAGGTCACACAGTGTGCCACATATACCACGTTCCTGGTGTTGCAATTGCTGTTATTTCTTAGTTCCCAAAGACGCCCACTATCTGGATGTTTAAAATAGCGGGATTCATCTATCGAATCACACTGTGCACACCTACCACACTTTCTAGTTGCCTCAAAACCTATAAGATGAGAATGTATAGAACTCATACTTAAATCATTATAACATAAAGATTGTTTAAGGCTCTTCATATTACTATATACAAAGGTGGGATGATTACCCACAATATCTCTCACCTTCTTATCTACCATTAGAATGTTGCAATTATATATCACAGCTTTCATGACAATGTCTATGTTGTCACTATATGGAAGAACAAGTGATTCTTTTTTCATTTTATCCCTATTCTTAGATCTAGTGTCCGGACCTATTCTTTCCGAATAATAAGGTCTAGCTCTGGTGGATCTCAAAGTACCTGCATGGTGATAGACCACAGAAATTTCATGCTGACTATACCCTTTATTCATTAATCCCATTTTAAGACTTCCAAGCTCATTCATAAATTGTGCTTCTTCACAAGATAATCTAAAGAGTCTCATGGTCTGTCCTTTTATAATATTCTCAAAAACTTTGGGATTATGCATACTGGTCCTATGCAGGAACGCTGGCCTATAACAGGGTTTACGATAAACTCTAGTCATAAGGCCAGCACCAGATCTGAAAACTACCACATCTAAATAGTTGATAGTGACTGCTGAAAAATCTATAGTAAACTTCAAAAATGATCTCATACTATTCAACTGTTCAAAAAATGTCAAAAGCGACTCACTAGTGCCTCTCCACAGGAGGAAAAGGTCATCTACAAATCTCCTGTAGAAAAGGACATTAGGATTGCCTAATAAACACCTGCTCTCCCATGCCACCATTACCAGATTGGCATAACTGTTGGCACAACTAGTGCCCATGGCAACTCCTTTTCTTTGTTTGTAGCATGTATTTTGAAAAAGGAAGATGTTACTATCAAGTACCAACTCTAACAAAAGACATAGAAAATCAATTTTGTTCTCATTTATCAGTTTGGATTCAGATAGTAGCCCTTTTATAGAATCCAATCCTTCAGTGTTAGGGATGCATGTGAATAAAGAAACAACATCCATTGTTACCAATAAAATATCATCCAAATTACTTAGGCTCTTAACACAAGAATAAAGATCTGTTAAAAATTGTTCAGTATCATTAAGTACATAAGAGTAATTATTTAATACATATTTAAGTTCATGGTCTAAGTAGATAGATAAGGGCTCATTGAGCCAACCAAAGCCAGATACTATCGGCCTAAAAGTAGGTTCCACTAGATTTTTATGAACCTTAGGTAGGCCATGTAATCTGGGTATTAATGGGTGCTGTACCAGAAAAAAATTAAACAATTCATCATTGATAATATTCATAGACTTGCATTCTAATAAGTTATTACATATACTTTCCTGCAATTGATGAACAATACTAGTTTGAACAATCTCATAGGCATCATCATCTAACATTTGCAACATTGTCATAGTGTAATAATCAGAGTCTAATACAACCACTGGGCCACCCTTGTCGGCTGGACGTACCGCAATGTTTGGATTATTTTTCAAACCATAAAATACTTCCAGTTCCTGTGTACTCAAATTGCTATCTGTAATGGTTTTCATAGAACCAAAGTCATTGTATAACATATTATCAACCGCCCTTAAAAACGTATCCAGGTTAGCTTGCAAATGTGGTACAAAGGTGCTTTTTTGCCTAAGGTTCATAAAAATCTAGTGGAACCTACTTTTAGGCCGATAATATCTGGCTCTGGTTGGCTCAATGAGCCCTTATCTATCTACTTAGATCATGAACTTAAATATGTATTAAATAATTACTCTTATGTACTTAATGATACTGAGCAATTTTTAACAGATCTTTATTCTTGTGTTAAGAGCCTAAGTAATTTGGATGATATTTTATTGGTAACAATGGATGTTGTTTCTTTATTCACATGCATCTTTATTCTTGTGTTAAGAGCCTAAGTAATTTGGATGATATTTTATTGGTAACAATGGATGTTGTTTCTTTATTCACATGCATCCCTAACACTGAAGGTTTGGATTCTATAAAAGGGCTACTATCTGAATCCAAACTGATAAATGAGAACAAAATTGATTTTCTATGCCTTTTGTTAGAGTTGGAACTTGATAGTAACATCTTCCTTTTCCAAAATACATGCTACAAACAAAGAAAAGGAGTTGCCATGGGCACTAGTTGTGCCAACAGTTATGCCAATCTGGTAATGGTGGCATGGGAGAGCAGGTGTTTATTAGACAATCCCAATGTCCTATTCTACAGATTTGAAGATTATCTCTTTCTCCTGTGGAGAGGTACTAGTGAGTCGCTCTTGACATTTTTTGAACAGTTGAATAGTATGGGATCATTTTTGAAGTTTACTATAGATTTTTCAGTAGTTACTATCAACTACTTAGATGTGGTAGTTTTCAGATCTAGTGCTGACCTTATGACTAGAGTTTATCGTAAACCCTGTTACAGGCCAGCGTTCCTGCATAGGACCAGTATGCATAATTCCAAAGTTTTTGAGAATATCATAAAAGAACAGACCATGAGACTCTCTAGATTATCTTGTGAAGAAGCACAATATATGAATGAGCTTGGAAGTCTTAAAATGGGATTAATGAATAGAGGGTATAGTCAGCATGAAATTTCCAACGTCTATCACCATGCAGGTACTTTGAGAACCACCAGAGCTAGACCCTATTATTTGGAAGGAATAGGTCCGGACAATAGATCTAAGAATAGGGATAGGTTGAAAAAAGAATCACTTCTTCTTCCATATAGTAACAACATAGACATTGTCAAGAAAGCTGTGATAAATAATTGGAACATTCTAATGGTAGATGAGAAGGTGAGAGACATTGTGGGGGACTATCCCACCTTTGTATATAGTAATATGAAGAGCCTTAAACAATCTTTATGTTATAATGATTTAAGTATGAGTTCTATACATTCTCATCTTATAGGTTTTGAGGCAACTAGAAAGTGTGGTAGGTGTGCACAGTGTGATTCGATAGATGAATCCCGCTATTTTAAACATCCAGATAGTGGGCGTCTTTGGGAACTAAGAAACAACAGTAATTGCAGCACTAGAAACGTGGTATATGTGGCACACTGTGTGACCTGTTTTTGTTTTTACGTAGGAAAAACGAATAGAACCCTACGGGAACGTATCAGGGATCATGCCTATTGTTATACTAGAAAGCACGACTACAGTGCCCTAGCTAAGCACACTTTGCAGGAAGGAGCAGAGCACACTTTTTTGTATCAGATACTGCATGTCCAAGCAGAGGATATACGTATTGGAGATATAGTTAATCAAACTGAGCAGGCTGATCTCCATTGGATACTTAGACTTGGAGCACATAGGGGTAGGGGTCTCAATGAGACTGTTTCTCTTAAGCCCCATTTGAAAGGTAGAAAGCTGCATTAATGTATAAAAGTATTTTATAAAAGTTTTAAGTAATTTTTAAGGTTTAAAAGTTTATATGTACAAACTGATGTATTTATGTAAGTAATTAATTTAATGTATTAATAGGTTTGTATTACTTACATATTTCTTTTATTGTAAATACTACTTTAATTTTAGGGTTTAATTACTTTATTGATTAATTGTTCATTGAAGTAATCACATGATACTATGGTAGAGTATTTATTGCAGCATTTGAATGCATTGTGAATATGTCTGATGAAGCGGATATAGTATCCGTGAAAGCGCTCACATTTTTCTTGATTAAAGGTTTTTACTCAACATCTTTATTGAAATACGTTCTTTTGGAACTTTTAATTGGACTGTGCATTCATTGAATATTAACAGTGCTCCTAGCTGCTTGGGTTGGTTTTGTATATCTACTTTGGACATTTTCTTTTTTGGATATATATATATATATATATATATATATATATATGTGTGTGTGTGTGTGTGTGTGTGTGTGTGTGTGTGTGTGTGTGTGTGTGTGTGTGTGTGTGTGTGTGTGTGTGTGTGTGTGTGTGTGTGTGTGTATGTGTGTAACACACAACTGGAGTAGAACAAATTGTACACGAACATATATTTCAGCAATCAATATCTTCATGCTTCAAATAATTACTTGAGGTGACATTCTGAAATGCAGTAAGAAAATGCAAATGACATTTCATGTAGTCAGACATCCATATGTTCATGACAGACAGAACATACTGCTGTTACCTTTTAAGAGGTTACAGTCATAAAGAAAAATGACAGAAAAAAATATGACATTAGCAATCTGTCTAGCTAAGTCTGTAAATGTTTTAGTTATCTTCAAATATTAGTAATGCTGACTGCATGTAATACAGTTAGAAATAAAACTTGCAGTTACAAAGACTTGTTGAACATTGCACTGAAAAAGTAGTAATGCCTTTTCCGTTTATTACAAGAAGACAGTGTTTGTGAGAGGTAACTAAATATAAGTAAAAAAATGATGTACTTAATTGTTTGTTTATAAATATTTCTTGCTGGGTGTAATTCATGTTTGAATTGACACTCACCACACTGTAGTCAGACTGACCATTGGGGGAGGTGAGTGGGGGTTACTTTCCTTTAATGATGACCTGCAACTATCCTTTGTGAGGAACCTGTTATAATTCATTGCTGTAAATTCTGCAGAAAAAAGAAATTTACACTTCCTTGAATTATTACATTTTAGCCTTTGCAGTTCAGGTTTTCCACAGAGTGATACATGCATTTTCCTTAACAAAGATAGACCTGCATTCATAATTCTTCACTCTGCTACACAATACAGGAGAATACTTCAGTATTGAATTGTAATAATACATATATATGCAATCAACAGTTACAATCTGAAAGGATAAGATATAAATGAAAATGAGTGCAGGGAATATAAGGCATGTATTTGTGGAACACAGTCAAACGGGCGGCCACGGTGGTGCAGTGGTTAGCATTGCTGCCTCACAGCAAGAGGTTCTCCGGTTCGATCCTCGGCTGGGGTGCCTTCTGTGCGGAGTCTGTATGTCCTCCCTGTGGTCGCGTGGGTTTCCTCCAGGTGCTCCGGTTTCCTCCCACATCCCAAAGACATGCTGCAGGTGGATTGGACACTCTAAATTGGCCCTAGGTGTGCGTGTGAGTGTGCCTTCTGTGGAAGGTTGGGCGCCGGGCTGGCAACTCGACACTGTAAAACTCCACTGCCATTCAATGTGCGGACAAGGTGATCCGCTGTGGCGACCCCTAACCGGGAAAAAGCCGAAAGAAGAAGAAGAAGATTTGTGGAACACAGTCAAATGCAGGTAAACAAGAGTATCCTCTTTTATTTGTAGCTGAGGAACACATCCAATATAACTCTCAACAACAAAAGAGAAGAGTCATGAGGCTGGTGGAATCTTGTGATAAGTGGAGCAGGTGTCCATAAGGTATTTATTCATTAAGTACACATTACAGAAATTATTACACATAATTCAGGGAAGTACAAACAGTTATACAGTACAGCAATGCTTTCAAACTGGTTTCAGTGGCAGTCCTGCAAACAGCTGCTGTTGTACATTTGCAGCTGAAAGGAATTCAAAGGAAGACAGGAAACAAAGGAAAATATGCTATCCTGTCATTTTAAGCATGAATAACTGCAGTAGTTACTTATTTCTTTCATGTTTGATAACTTTGTAGCGTACAATATGTTTGAAAAGTATGGAATTGAAACAGAACCATTTCACATCATCAAAACTATGCATAAGCACTACTCTTACACATTTGCCCAAGTTACAAAAGCACTTCCTGATTACTAACCCTAGTGAACACATTAGCACTTCCCTTACACGCCTGAACTTCAATAAAGATATTTTTCTGAATGGTTTATTGACTTGATACCTTGTATTACAATAGTATTGCATGGATTTATTGTGCTTTTTTCTGTTTTGTCTCTTCCCACCCCTTTTTCTCTTTTATTTTTTTGTTTTCGTTTTTTGTTTTTGTTTCTTATGAGTTTCTTTTTACTTTGTTGTTTTAGTCATCTTCCATTTTATTTATCTTTTACACAGGTTTAAATCCCTCAGGAGCCATCCAGGCACATATCATCCAGGATAGTGAGAGATAACCCTCTGCCTGTCTAGGGCCATCCTCACAGAGTCAGAGTAGGTGCCAGCCCTGCACTCTTGCACATGGCAGCTTGGCAATCCTCACTGAACAGGGCCTTTGGTGTTTGGTCGAGGATGAACTTTAAGGGGTAGTGGACAGGAGAATTTCTCTGGTCAAAGTTTTTCTTCAGTGTGTACAGGACACGCTCACCGAGTTGGTGGTAATTACTGCACCAACACAGGTGCCTACATCCTCAACATTGGGGATCTCCACTGCAACACCATCTGACAGCAGGCATGTTTCAGGCTCTGCGGACTGGGTACACAGCTGAGACTTACTCAGCCCCTCTTCCATTCCCATTTCTCCTACACCCTCTCACCTATTTCCTACTGACACTATCCTATTACAAAAAAAAAAAAAAACTTCTAAAAATGGGGGGAGGTCTATTCACAACAAAAAGATAGTCCTGATCCTCTCCCACCTCTTCCAGCTCAAACCCTCTTGAAGATTCCTTTGTATGCTCCCCTATTTGTATGTCTATCCTTTTTCAATCTTTCTTATTACCGCCTTTCTATTCTTTAGTGAAACCATCAGGGTATACAGAAAGGATACCCCTATATGAAACTGTTCTAACCCTATTAATTAAAGAAAAAAAAGCTTTAGCTGGAGGACAGTCCACAGCTTTGTTACAATGCTTCAATCTTCACTGCTCTTAGCCGTGCTTGCCCACGATATGTCAATGCACATTCTATTTACAATACTGTGAAATACTTTGCACATAAAAAAGACAACCTTAACACAATTTATGCATTTATAAAATAGGTTGTGATTACAGAATTTGCATTTTGCTTCTGTATTCAACAAAACTACATTATGCTGACCTTATCTGCATATCCACATACTGCCTCTGTTTGTGGATGCCCACTACGCACCTGCGCAGATGTCGACTATGAATAAAACCCACAATTTCTGACTGAATATCACAATACAGATATTAGTTAATCAAAAACAATGAGATATTTTAAGCAATGCTTTTAGTTAAATGAGGGTAATATTGGATTTATCCATATGTGTTGTCATTAAATCAATTGGGTAAATCAAACATTACTTGCATTCAGTTTTGTTTGTTTATACTGTGTTGTTTGTAATTTTAGTTCTAATTTGCTATTTCTAAAGTGATATATATATATATATATATATATATATATATATATATATATATATATATATATATATATATATAATTTATAGGTTCCATGAGACTGGTCAAATGTAGCTAGGATCAAGCTCTGTATTGTCAGCTCACTTTGCTTGACAATGTAGATGGGTGACAGCTGTATAATAAAAGATAGCAATCCCTGGGGAAGGATAATATGCAATCTCAGAATTAGTGCATATAATTTGCAATGCTTTCAAACTGGTTTCAGTGGCAGTCCTGCAAACAACTGTTGTTGTACATTTACAGCTGAAAGGAATTCAAAGGAAACCAGGAAACGAAGGAAAATATGCTATCCTGTCATTTTAAGCATGAATAACTGCAGTAGTTACTTATTTCTTTCATGTTTGATAACTTTGTACTGTACAATATGTTTGAAAAGTATAGAATTAAAACAGAACCATTTCACATCATCAAAACTATGCATAAGCACTACTCTTACACATTTGCCCAAGTTACAAAAGCACTTCCTGATTACTAACCCTATTGAACACATTAGCACTTCCCATACATGCCTGAACTTCAATAAAGATATTTTTCTGAATGGTTTATTGACTTGATACCTTGTATTACAACAGTATTGCATGGATTTATTGTGTTTTTTTCTATTTTGTCTCTTCCCACCCCTTTTTCTCTTTTATTTTTTTGTTTTTGTTTTTTGTTTTTGTTTCTTATGAGTTTCTTTTTACTTTGTTGTTTTAGTCATCTTCCATTTTATCTTTTATACAGGCTTAAATCCCTCAGGAGCCATACAGGCACATATCATCCAGGATAGTGAGAGATAACCCTCTGCCTGTTTAGGGCCATCCTCACAGCGTCAGAGTAGGTGCCAGTCCTGCACTCTTGCACATGGCAGCTTGGCAATCCTCACTGAACAGGGCCTTTGGTGTTTGGTTGAGGATGAACTTTAAGGGGTAGTGGACAGGAGAATTTCTCTGGTCAAAGTTTTTCTTCAGTGTGTACAGGACACGCTCACCGAGTTGGTGCTAATTACTGCACCAACACAGGTGCACACATCCTCAACACTGGGGATCTCCACTGCAACACCATCTGACAGCAGGCATGTTTCAGGCTCTGTGGACTGGGTACACAGCTGAGACTTACTCAGCCCCTCTTCCATTCCCATTTCTCCTACACCCACTCCCCTATTTCCTACTGACACTATCCTATTACAAAAAAAAAAAAAACTTCTAAAAATGGGGGGAGGTCTATTCACAACAAAAAGATAGTCCTGATCCTCTCCCACCTCTTCCAGCTCAAACCCTCTTGAAGATTCCTTTGTATGCTCCCCTATTTGTACGTCTATCCTTTTTCAATCTTTCTTATTACCGCCTTTCTATTCTTTAGTGAAACCATCAGGGTATCCAGAAAGGATACCCCTATATGAAACTGTTCTAACCCCATTAATTAAAGAAAAAAAAGCTTTAGCTGGAGGACAGTCCACAGCTTTGTTACAATGCTTTAATCTTCACTGCTCTTAGCCGTGCTTGCCCACGATATGTCAATGCACATTCTATTTACAATACTGTGAAATACTTTGCACATAAAAAAGACAACCTTAACACAATTTATGCATTTATAAAATAGGTTGTGATTACAGAATTTGTGTTTTGCTTCTGTATTCAACAAAACTACATTATGCTGACCTTATCTGCATATCCACATAGTGCCTCTGTTTGTGGATGCCCACTACGCACCTGCGCAGATGTCGACTATGAATAAAACCCACAATTTCTGACTGAATATCACAATACAGATATTAGTTAATCAAAAACAACGAGATATTTTAAGGAATGCTTTTAGTTAAATGAGGGTAATATTGGATTTATCCATATGTGTTGTCATTAAATCAATTGGGTAAATCAAACATTACTTGCATTCAGTTTTGTTTGTTTATACTGTGTTGTTTGTAATTTTAGTTCTAATTTGCTATTTCTAAAGTGATATATATATATATATATATATATATATATATATATATATATATATATATATAATTTATAGGTTCCATGAGACTGGTCAAATGTAGCTAGGATCAAGCTCTGTATTGTCAGCTCACTTTGCTTGACAATGTAGATGGGTGACAGCTGTATAATAAAAGATAGTAATTCCTTGGGAAGGATAATATGCAATCTCAGAATTAGTGCATATAATTTGCAATACTTTCAAACTGGTTTCAGTGGCAGTCCTGCAAACAACTGTTGTACATTTGCAGATGAAAGGAATTCAAAGGAAACCAGGAAACGAAGGAAAATATGCTATCTTGTCATTTTAAGCATGAATAACTGAAGTAGTTATTTATTTCTTTCATGTTTGATAACTTTGTACTGTACAATATGTTTGAAAAGTATGGAAATGAAACAGAACCATTTCACATCATCAAAACTATGCATAAGCACTACTCTTACTCATTTGCCCAAGTTACAAAAGCACTTCCTGATTACTAACCCTAGTGAACACATTAGCACTTCCCATACATGCCTGAACTTCAATAAAGATATTTTTCTGAATGGTTTATTGACTTGATACCTTGTATTACAACAGTATTGCATGGATTTATTGTGCTTTTTTCTGTTTTGTCTCTTCCCACCCCTTTTTCTCTTTTATTTTTTTTTGTTTTTGTTTTTTGTTTTTGTTTCTTATGAGTTTCTTTTTACTTTGTTGTTTTAGTCATCTTCCATTTTATCTTTTATATAGGCTTAAATCCCTCAGGAGCAATCCAGGCACATATCATCCAGGATAGTGAGAGATAACCCTCTGCCTGTCTAGGGCCATCCTCACAGCGTCAGAGTAGGTGCCAGTCCTGCACTCTTGCACATGGCAGCTTGGCAATCCTCACTGAACAGGGCCTTTGGTGTTTGGTTGAGGATGAACTTTAAGGGGTAGTGAACAGGAGAATTTCTCTGGTCAAAGTTTTTCTTCAGTGTGTACAGGACACGCTCACCAAGTTGGTGCTAATTACTGTACCAACACAGGTGCATACATCCTCAACATTGGGGATCTCCACTGCAACACCATCTGACAGCAGGCATGTTTCAGGCTCTGTGGACTGAGTAAACAGCTGAGACTTACTCAGCCCCTCTTCCATTCCCATTTGTCCTACACCCTCTCCCCTATTTCCGAGTGACACTATCCTATTACAAAAAAAAAACTTCTAAAAATGGGGGTGGTGGGATCTATTCACAACAAAAAGATAGTGCCGATCCTCTCCCACCTCTTCCAGCTCAAACCCACTTGATGTTTCCTTTGTGTGCTCCCCTATTTGTACGTCTATCCTTTTTCATTCTTTCTTATTACTGCCTTTCTATTCTTTAGTGAAACCACCAGGGTATCCAGAAAGGACACCCCTATATGAAACTGTTCTAACCCCATTAATTAAAGAAAAAAAAGCTTTAGCTGGAGGACAGTCCACAGCTTTGTTACAATGCTTCAGTCTTCACTGCTCTTAGCCATGCTTGCCCACGACATGCCAATGCACATCCTATTTACAATACTGTGAAATACTTTGCACATAAAAAAGACAACCTTTACACAATTTATGCATTTATAAAATAGATTGTGATTGCAGAATTTGCTTTTTACTTCTGTATTCAGCACAACTACATTATGCTGACCTTATCTGCATATCCACATAGTGCCTCTGTTTGTGGATGCCCACTACGCAACTGCGCAGCTATCGACTATGAATAAAGCCCACAATTTCTGACTGAATATCACAATACAGGTATTAGCTAATCAAAAACAATGAGATATTTTAAGCAATGTTTTTAGTTAAATGAGGGTAATATTGGATTTATCCATATGTGGTGTCATTAAATCAATTAGGTAAATCAAACATTATTTGCACTCAGTTTTGTTTGTTTATACTGTGTTGTTTGTAATTTTAGTTCTAATTTGCTATTTCTAAAGTGATATATATATATATATATATATATATATATATATATATATATATATATATATATATATATATATATATATATATATATATATATATATATATATATAGATATATATATATATAATTCATAGGTTCCATGACACTGGTCAAATGTAGCTAGGATCAAGCTCTGTATTGTCAGCTCACTTTGCTTGACAATGTGGATGGTTGATAGTTGTACAATAAAAGATAGTAATCCCTGGGGAAGGTTAATATGCAATCTCAGAATTAGTACATATAATTTCCAGAGAATGTGGGTGGTGCAGGGGGTTTGCTCCTCCCCAAAAAAACATGTAATGCTGGAACTGACTTTTCACATTTATTCCATATAGTTATCTATCTACACACACATGCACACACAGACACACACAGACACACACACACACACATATATATATATATATATATATATATATATATATATATATATATATATATATATATATATATATATATATATATATATATATATATATATATATATATATATATATATATATATATATATATTTTTATTTTTATTTTATTTTATTTTACATTTGTTGACCGGGCTAGTCTGGCTGGATACATGTCCATTTTCAGCAGAGGCCCGAGGAGAAAAGCTCCACTATATACTAGAAGGTAACATAAAAATAGTACAACGGGATGCAAAATTATAAGAATGACAAGAAAATCAGTCCAATGTACCATAGTAATGGTACTAAAGCAATTTGGCAATAACTGTAATTAGCAAAACTTAAACGAAACTATAATTAGCAAACTTAACAAACCTATAGCTATAACACAGAGTGATGATTTATGTTTGCAAATTCTTTGCTGTAGTAGGAATAGTACAGTCATAAAAGAAAGAAAGTAGTAAATTACATAAGAGTCAAAAGATATTTACAGTATTCACAATTGTTATAATCGTTTTGTGCCAGGGCAATAGATTAAGAGGCAGATTTGCTTAGCTGGGAGCAACCTATAAATTTGAGGGGGATAACAGGTTGCAGAGGTAAAGTAGTATCCAAGTGGATAGTAGATAGTTGCAGAAGAGGGGTAGTATTAGTGATAGGGACAAGCATAGAGGTAAATGTAGAGAAATGAGAAGAGGGTTGGAGCAGGGGCATAGCCAGTGAGACTTAAAATAGTTCCTCAGTTGTTTCTTGAAAAGTTGAGAAGAGCCTAGAGAGGTCAGTTCTATGGGAAGTTTATTCCAGTATGAGCCAATGGCGTTTGTAAACAAGGAGTCACCAGTTTTGTTGTGTGTTTTGAGAGTGTCAACTAGTAGTTTGTTGGCTGAACGAAAGGAAGTAAGATTCCTGTAAGGGACAACAAGGTTATTTAGTATGGGTGTATTAGAAGGGTAGTGGATGATTTTATAGCTGATAACTAATTGATGTAGGAGAATAAGATTTTGGAGTTCGAGCCAGTCAAGCTTTTTGAGGTTAACACAATGATGGGTATGAAATGGGGAACCTGTGGCAAACCTGGCAATGCTATGATAGGCCATGGCAAGTTTCTGAAGGTTAGATTTTGAAAGGTTTATAAAGGATCGGGAGGCATACAATAGTGTGGAGATAAGATGAGTTTGGGCTAGAGACACCCTTGTAGATGCTGTTAGAAAGGGCTTAAGTCTATAAAGAGCACCAATCTTTTTATTAACAGCTTTGATGGTTAGGTCAATGTGGTAATCAAAGTTTAGTTGATTATCTATTGTGATGCCTAGTAGTTTAGTGGAACAGTCAGGTGTAATGATAGTGCCATTGTCAGACACAATTGAAAAGGAGAGAGGGGTGGATTTAAGGGTAGGAGAGAAAAGTAATAGTTTGTTTTTTTTGGGATTAAGGAGGAGACAGATATCTTGGAACCATTTTTCTGCTGCTGTAAAGACTTGTTGGGTAGAAGAATGAAGTTCGGCTGGAGAAGCAGCAGAACAGATGAGAGTTGAATCGTCTGCGTATTGAATACATGTGGAAGTGGGAAGAGAGGTAGACAGATTATTTATAAATATGGAGAAGAGAAGGGGTCCTAAGATGGATCCTTGAGGGACACCGATAGTAACTGGGAGCAGAGAGGAAAGATGGCTGTCCCAGAGGACTGCTTGTTGTCTATCTTTCAAGTAGGAGTCAAACCAGTGCAATGCCAAAGGTTTGAGAGAGAGAGACATTTCAAAGTATCTAGCAGAAGGTGATGGTTCACCATATCAAAGGCTTTAGTGAGGTCAAGAAATAAAGCAGAGGAGAAGAGGTTGTTATTGCGATTTTTGTTGATAGTGTCTGAAAAGGAGAGAAGAGCAGTGGAGGTGCTATGGAAAGGTCTAAAACCATGTTGGGAGTCAGAAAGTAGATTATTATGTAAAAGATGATGTAGAAGTTGTTGGTGTATACAACGTTCCATATGTTTAGATAGAGGTGATAATAAGGCTATAGGACGGAAGTTGGAAAGTTCATTAGTGTTTCCTCCTTTATGCTGAGGAATGATATGGGAGACTTTCCAGAGGGAAGGAATAGTAGATTCAGTTATTGTTCTATTAATTAAGATGGAGACTGGGTATGCTACTTCAGCTGCTGCAAGCTGCAGATATTCAGCTGGTAGTAGGTCGGCTGAAGGAGTGCATGGTTTAAGTTTTGAGAGTAATTTGTGTATATAAGTTGTGGAGACTGTACTAAATGTTAGAGTGGGCGTGTTATTTTGAGGAGAGGTCATTTTGAGGGAAGTGTGGGGAATCATCGTCTTTGCTAGAGAGGTGACTGTTTCAGAGAAGAAGGTGTTGAATGTACTGGCTATTAAGTTGGGTGGAGTCTGCACTAAGTTAGCTGGAGTAGGTGTTTTGGTATTACCTGGATGGAGCAGTTTATTGATTCCTGACCAGAATTTTTTGGGGTTATGATTTTGATTTTGTTGGTGTTGAAGGTAATATTTTTTTTTATCAAGATAGGTAAGTTTTTTTGTAGTGTTTCTAAGGTATTTGAAGTTTTGGTGGTCAGTTGGGTTTTTAGTAGTTCTCCATTTTGTCCATTGTTTATTCCTTAAATGCATCATTTGCTTGGTATCTTTAGAAAGCCATGGGGCAGCTTTGGAACCTGTTCTAATTACATGAGAGGGGGCGTGATGCTCAAGAATTTGGAGGAATGTGTTGTTAAAATGGGCAACTGCTTCCTCAAGTGGCAGGTGTTTTAGAGTTGACCAGTTATACTGTTTGAGTTCATTGAGAAAGCTAGGAAGGTTAAAGTTTTTTTTGTTACGTATAATACGATAGTTGGGCTGATTTAAATTGTTGTTTTTTTGTTTGGTGATGTAGGTGAGAAGATGGTCGCTGATATTGTCTAGGAGTATACCAGTTTTATAAGAGAGGATTATTGTTGACCAATATCCAGTCCAAGATGGCTTGTTTATTGGTAGATTTGTGAATTCTAGTAGGGGAGTTTATAGTTTGTTGAAAAGTAAAGAGGTTGAGGTGATGGGTGGGTTTGGGGGATATGCAAGAGTTTCAGTCAATGTTAAAGTCTCCTAGGATTATGGTTTCCTGAGGAAAGCTACAGGAGAGCCAGCTAAGAATGTTTTCCAGTGTATTTAAGTTGTTGCCAGGAGGGATATAGGAACAAATTATATATATGGCTTTGTTTTTATTTAAGTGGAATTTGCTGCAGAGTATTTCAGCATTGACAGGGGAGGGAGGGATGGAGTCAATAGAGGACACTCGCAGTTGAGATTTATAGAGTAAAGCAACACCACCACTCTTTTTGCTTAGACGATCCCACCTTAAAATGCTATAACCAGGAGGAGTAATGTCATTTTCTTTGGTGCCTGGTTTAAGCCAGGTTTCAGTAAGACAGAGGATGTCAAATGAGTAGAGGTCAATTAAAGCATGGAGTTGTGTAATTTTGTTGTTACTGCTCCGAATATTTAGGTGTGCTATAGAAAGGGAGTTAGAAGAGAAAGGTGAGTTTGAATTGTTAGTATTTGGTTTTGTGAGGGTGTTAAGGAGGGAATTGTTTGTGCCAGGGTTGGGGTAGATGTCCTCATGTAGCAGTAAGAGTATTTGAGGAAGTGGGAATATGTTTGAGTTTTTGGAGGGTATGATGTAGAACTTTCTAGATGTGTGAAACCTGTTATGTGGTATTCTGTGATAGAGTGGGGGAAGGTAGGAACATGATGACAGGAGGTTAATGTAGGTTTGATAAGCTAGGGGAAGGAATGAACCTGTGTGTTTAGCTAAGCTAGGAGATCTGCTAAGGGTGTAGTACTCACAGGAAGTAAGGGTATAGTATAAAAGAAGGATGTTAAATAGTAGGAATAGATAAAGTAGTTTGAAAGACAGGGGCATGTTCAGTTAGGTACGCTTGGCAAGGTTAGAAATTAGTAGTATTTGGATGGTAGGGATAGGGGTGTGGTAGTGAGTCAGGAGTGGAGAGTTAGTGAGTGTGAACGAGGTAGGAAATTGGATATGGTGTGAGAAAATTGGGGGTGTGGCCGAGCAAGTATAAGGCTAGGGTTATTGGGGTGGGTGGGAATTGGGGGTAGGGTAGATGAGCGGAGTGATCCCTCAGGGCGAACGGAGCGGGAAGAGCCAGAGAGAGGACCAGGGCGCAGAAAAACTATCAGTGAGAAATGAAAGAAGCACTGGGTACAGGGCAAGGTAGGAGTGGACAAAGAGGAGGGGTACAGAGAGGATGATAGGTAAGTTGGGAGAGATAAAATACAAGTTTAGATGCTCAGAGAGGTAGTACAGTTGGGTGTAGTAGAGAGATAGAAATGGGGTTGAAACCAGGAAGATATCATGAAGA
Source organism: Protopterus annectens (assembly GCF_019279795.1). Lineage (NCBI taxonomy): Eukaryota > Metazoa > Chordata > Ceratodontiformes > Protopteridae > Protopterus > Protopterus annectens. Next base: position 197,736,891 of record NC_056735.1, on the reverse strand, counting down.
GAACAAAACTCTGGTGAGATAGTTAGGGATAAGAGGTTTACTAGGACTAGGGTACCACCTAGTGGTCAAAGTAGAAAATAAGGAGAGGCAGAGCAGGCAAAGAGCAAATTACTGGGAATGTGGGGAGGTACAGGAGAGCGTTATCCTAGGGACAAAGATGCAGAGGGAGGGTAGGAGAGTGTGACTTAGCTGCTAAAGCGGGGGTGAGGGTGTAGGCTGCTGGTTAACTTGGGAGGGAAGTCAAATAGCCTGGAGTTATATAACTTAAAAATTCAAATTAGCAGGACATACTTTCAAAAAAGGACTGTTCAGGGTAGAAAGTCTTGGTGGGAAGGACAAACAAAACTTATTCAGGACTCTGTTCCTTAAATTGGATTCCGCACGGACCTCTTTAGAGTGGATAAAGGCAGGAACTCAGGTACACAAGGTTTCAAAAAAGGACTGTTCAGGGTAGAAAGTCTTGGTGGGAAGGACAAACAAAACTTATTCAGGACTCTGTTCCTTAAATTGGATTCCGCACGGGCCTCTTTAGAGTGGATAAAGGCAGGAACTCAGGTACACAAGGATTTGGATATTCGCTGGGGAAAACAGAGTAAATAAGTCTTTTAGTGACTGTTTTTCTTGGGTCATGAGGGTAGAAATTCCTAAGGTACTAAGGTGATGCATTTGATACCGCTGCCACTCCCGAGATCCGCCAGTTTCATTTATAACAAGACTCTCAACAAACCAGAGCAATGGATATGCCTCAGCAAAACCTTTAAAAAAACCCCAAGGTATTATTCAAGACATCGAAGATTACGTACTCCAATATAAAGTACAGAATCGCTTACTTTTAGTTACAAAACATATTAAAAACACTATTGCAGCTATCTCGTGACACTGCAACGGTTTTACTCAGGCAAAATGGACAACTCAAGGTCTTTCGAGTACACACACATATATATATATATATATATATATATATATATATATATATATATATATATATATACATGCACACACTCATACATAGGGATACATATAAATACATGCACATACATATATTACATATGTACATACCTCTAGACTAGCAGCCTTGCCGTATACCAGTAACTAACTAACCAGATCTTGGCAGTACGATAAGGGAACTGAGAAAATGCTGTTTCAATCTATTCCCAGCTGAAAAAGGTCTGCAGTCATTGATGAAACAATTGCTTTAACTGAATCCCAATTGTTTCTTATTCAGCATCCTAACCATATCCTGTTACTCAGAATGTCCATCAAAAATAGAAAGAAAATGAGGACTGTATTAACAGAGCAAATGACTTAAGGAGATAAACTGTGACAAAAAAACAGATAATGGAATCAGCATTACTTTTTGTCACTTATTACTCAAGTCACTCATTACAAATGAGAAAATGGCTTTGTATCTGACCATCAATGGCCCTAAGCATTAAAGCATAAGTTTTATATCCATCTAAATTAAAAAAGCAATTTTAACATGCAGCCTGTAATAAAAAAGTCAGTCCATCAACCCATTTAAAATTACATTTCAAAGCTGAGCAAATAGAACAGGGGATACGTAAAGAAATACTATGCGTGTGGGCCTCCAAGAACAAGTATGTATCATAAAAGTAATTTACTTGCAACTTTCATATTGTAAGTTGGATCCATAAATAATGTACTCATGTAGTAGGGCTGGAATGTAGCAGAACAGCACAAAAAACATGTATGATCCATGAAGACTGCTACATAAGAGGAAAAGACCCATACTTGGTCTTGGCAGATTTGTAACCATACCTGTACAGTTAGGGTACTCCATGCATGAAGCTTACATAAAAATGTTTCTTCCATATTTAGAAACACTACAAACCCTGCATATAGGCAGGCCCAACCATATAAGTTACGGGGGCAGAACCATGTACATGCAAGTGCCGGAGTCTACCAGATTGCACCAATTCTTTTCCCTGCTGATGTGTTGCTCAGCTTGCATATTAGAACAGTGACTTCAGTCACTATGTCCATATTTATATGATTATATTATAAATGGTCAATATGTTCAATAACTGACACACAAAACATCAAAGAAAACATATCAACTCCAATGATAACCTTCTTCTGTGAAAGTAATGCACATTACTCAGAACTAGTTCCTTGAAAAAGGAAACAAATATATTTTTTCTGATGTACTAACCATAACCCTTCCATATTTTCACCTCAAATTTGCCTAATTTGTGGTAGTATTAAGGAAAGGATTTTTTATTTATTTACTTATTTTAAGATAAGGTGTACAGTTAAGTTCAGGGCCAGGATTAGGGTTAGGGTTAGCATACATTGTTAAGTTGAGCAAGACATTATCCAATCCACTGTTCATAACTTCATAGGTTCATAGGTTAATGCCCACCAAAGTCTTTATAAGCCTAGTCCTGCAATCTAACCCATCTATATCCCTATGAATCATGGGCATTTATTTGGAGAGGGTATGTTAGTTCTGAATTTTCTAGATGTTATCTAGGGGGGGTGGGAATGTTAGTTTAGGGATTACTGTTTGCCTCTGTCTGTCAGAGACATTGTGGTCAGACCAGGGTGAATTTCTGATTTCCCATCCATTGGTCAAGTTTCCACTTAAATAGGGTTAGGGATGAACTCTGCTTCACATGGATGGGGAGCCTGTTCCAGAGCATGGAGATCCTCTGAGACACATACCTGTCTTACCAGCATGTCTTATTTATGTCAAAAGCAAAATGTAAATCCTTGTATCTAGCAGTTTTGATGTTGTTCATTTTGCGGATGTACAATAGGTTCATCAGAGCTTAATCCAAGGATGCCTTGTATGCCAGGCATAGCTCTTTTCTCAGTGACCTGTAGGAGACAGAATACAGAAATAAGGCTTTAGGGTAATCCATATAGGACAGTGTGTTTATACCTTGGATTCTCCTGGTAAGAAACCATTGTGGGTATTCCAGCTATTGCATGTGACTGCTCAGGTATATGCTGAAGGGGGCATTATAGGCAATAATGGACTTACATGAGTCAAATAAAGTGGCACTTTGACTTCCTTGGACATGGATGCCATGCTCTTACTTATAACTTGGACGACATAGAATGATTTTCTTATGACCATGACAACATGTTGGTCGAAGGCCAGATTACTGTCTACATAAGTTCCCAGATCCCTGACTACCAGGTCACCTCTTAGGGGTGTCTTATCGATTGAGTAATTAGCTTGGGTGACAGTTTTCCAAAAAGGAACTGCAATGCATTTTTTGGCTTTGAGTTTTAGACCACGACTTTTGTGCCAGTCATTTGTCTGTGTTAAACCCCCTTGTAAGATGCTTGTGTCATGGGGGGACTCTATAATAAATCATAATTTCCAGTCATCTTGGTACTTGGTCAGTCAAAGACCTTTAACATTAGCCTTTACCTCTGAGATGTAGATGCCAAATAAGGGCGGTTCCTGCATGAAACTCTGAGGTACCTCACTGGTGACCAGTTGATTAGTGGAGGTGGTATCTCCAATCCTGACTTTGTGGGTCTTGTCTGTGAGCCAGCTGGCAATGCAATGAGTTTGTAGGGGTTTATGCCAGTTGTGTGGGTTTTTCAACAGTACCTGAGTGGGGTATTGCACTGAATGCCTGAAGTAGGTTCAGGTAGGCAGTTTTCCCCTCATCTATTGCCTTGTTGACCTTGTCAAAAATGTGCACCAGGTTTAGTAGGCATTACCTTCCCTTGTCAAAGCCAAACTGGGTAAGATCCAGCATTTTATGTCTTAGCTGATCATTTCCATGATAATTCCTTCCATGGCTTTGCATATTAGACTAGTCAGACTAATATGTCTGTGGTTCCCAGTCAGTTGATGGTCCACCCTTTTGAAGTCGGATAACCATTGCAGTCCTCTGTTTTCATGAGACAAAACCTGTTCTGAGTCTATAGTTGAAAAGTGACACAAGTGTTTCTGATAGGTCATGTTTCAAGCTAATTAGGTGGCATCCCGGAACAATGTCAGGGTAGATTGAGGCTGTGTTTTTGGCCCTTCCTGCTCCCTGTTAATGCTTAGAGGGGGTTACGCTAGTAGGTATTTCATGAGAGGAGGCAGTGGGGAGTGGGGAATGAGGTTTGACCTGAATTTGCTAGCCAGCAATGTCTCTATGTCACTCTGCTCAGTGAAAGTGACATCAATTAAACAGTTGTCCTATATGGACAGACTCAGAAAAGTCCAACTATTCTCTGTCTCATATCACCTACTTAGAGGTGATCTCTGCTTGACTTAAAAAGCCATGTCTGACTCAGCTCTGTTATAAATGCTACATCTAAAGAAATCCCAATCCCTCTGTACCACACACTTCAGAGACCTCAACCTCATTACCACAATCAACAGAACATGCTTGAGGGACAGGTTCATAACCCAGAGACTGCCCATGCTATGGAATAGACTTCCCATACATGTCAAACAGAGCACCTCACTGGCCCTCTTCAAGAGAAATCTTGATGAGTGGATGGGTAATAGAAAATTCACCCTGAGTATCACTCCAGTGGCTCTACTCAACAGAGGCACTGGGAACTAATGTTGGGTGGCACAATGCCAGGGTAATCCTATGGGCTAGGCTTGTAAAGGCTCCAGGGCCATTAGCTTAGTACACACCTATGAACCTATGAACCATTGACCCCAGTTGCATACTGGTGTGTACTGCCTTTGTGGTTTCAGACATAGCTGTAGAAGCCTTGTCTTGACCTTGTAATAGGCTTTGTTGGACTTAATTAGTCCTCTTAGCTTCCTTTTTAGTTTAATTAGAGAGCTCCTATCATTATAGGGGTTGAACTTCCTGAATTTAGCCATGAGTTTTTTTTTTTACTTTTTGTTATATACCCTATTAAGGTTAGGATTTCACCAGCATGGTTTGTTTTTAGAGTTTGTTCTTGGCTTAATTCTAAGAGGTACAGCAGCTTCTACACAGCCATTTACATGGTTGTACATTTCCTCTGTGAACAATTCTTTATAGGTTGTTGTTAACTCATGGTTCAGACGGACATTGAATTTTAACTATTATTTAATAGGATGTAGTTTGCTTTGGAATAGTTTTTTAACTGTTACAGGGTTTGCTTGGGTTACTGAATTGATTTTTGTTTTGAAGGAGACAGCTTTGTGGTCCAACCTCGCCAATGAGGAAGTAACATTAGGGTGGGGTGCAGTGCTCCACCATATTGGTAAGAAACTGGCCATTATGTTTGATCTACTGGTGGATGTGTGCACTATCTGGTCAAGTGTACTTGTGTTAGTACTGTCCAGGAATCATTGTGCCTGCAAGTATGAGGCACCGTATGTTTCTCAATCTATAGAGGGATAGTTAAAATCTCCCATGAATAGGGTATTTGGTTTAATGGTGATTGTGTCCAGTAGATCTAGTTACAAACTATGGGTTCCTAGGGATATAAAGAGTGACCTACAGCTTTCTGGGATATGGTAAGGGACTTTATCTATGGTGATTTGCAAGTGGATAAATGCCAGGGCATCATCCTGTTTAACCCATGTAGAATTATGGCTGTTGCTGATATAGATTGAGATTTCTTCACCTTTTGTCCCTGTCTGTTCAGCTGATGGTCTAAGAGTGTGGAAGGCACTGATGCCTTGCACTGCCAGAGTACCTTCAGAAGATTTAGACCATGCCTCATTAACAGCACAGATATCTGTATTATCCAGAGTGAGGAGAGCTTGCAGGTTGTGAAGTTTCTTGTTTAGGTTCCTAGAACTGAGAAGTAACACCTTTAGATTTCTTTGCATTGTTTTTACCATGTTGATAGGTTTGACATTTTGGCATTGCCTAAAAAAGAAAACAAAAAATAGAACAGCGGAACAAAGGAGCAGCCGTTTAATCATAAAACAAATGTAATGGTTAAAAAGGTAAGCACTTTCACAACAGCTTCATCAGACCTATAAAAATTATCCCACAAGCACTTAATATATATATATATATATATATATCTATATATATATATATATATATATATATATATATATATATATACATATATATATATATATATATATATATATATATATATATATATATATATATACATATATATATATATATATATATATATATATATATATATATAAAGCACTCAAGTTCAAAATCAAAGACAGCCTATCAGAGCTATCAATAAATTAAATGACTGCCTATTATACAAAACAAAAGAACCCATCATAGCACATAACACAGAAACAAGGTCAAAAAAGAAAATTATATAAACAAAAACAAAAACATGCATACAAATATGTAAAAAATATATAATACATAGAGTATATATGTATATAAAAACCTAAATAATATATATATAAATAAATATAAAAAAATATATACACATCAAAATCTGTCATACAAAGAACTTTTAGGTCCATAACGAGCGACCTTTCAAAATCGACTTAAGAGGTACTTGTTCATTAAGTCTGCTACAATGGTCATCCCTCAACCTAAGCTACATATATACCATATATATTATATATTTTTATAGGTCTGATAAAGCTGTTGTGAAAGTGCTCACCTTTTTAATCATTAAATTTGTTTTATGATGCTACAGCTGCTGCTTTGTTCTGCTGTTCTCTTTTTTTGTTTTATATGTGATTAAGATTCAACAATGGAACATTAGTCTCTATCTTCTGTTTTATTTGGACATTGCATAAAAAAGGCTCTGGGTGGATAAAGCTTTAGCTAATATTTAGAAGACTTGGGGAGACCATGCTTTGCAAACAACAGGCTTCACTAACTATGTCCTCCTATGCTGACAATTATTTGCATCCCCCTAGAAAGACACCGAAAACATAGACAACTAATAAAGATAGTCATCTTTGTTCATACTGTGGTATCATCCTTGGTCAAGGTAAATTGCTGCTCAGTTTGAGACACATACCTGCCTGAGACACATATTCAGAGAGATCAATAATATCTCTGTTCATACAGTCCAGGGAAGTATGTCTCAGGTCATAAACGACTGCATGGACTATGATAGAATCACACTGGTACCTGTGATGCAATGACTTAAGTTCATGCATAACTTGGTGGATCCTCACTCCAGATAAGCAACTAACTGTTATCTTTACTTTGTTCAGTCTGGTGAGTAGGACATCTGTGTATCACACAATGGAGTCCCCTATGACAAGAATCCTGGGTAATGTACTGGCTTGCCTTACAGGCTTTGCTATTGTGGCTCCACCGGGTGTGGATGGATGTGTGGTATTTGGTGATGACTTTGATGAGTGCTTTAGAGATTCCAGAGAACAGGCATTGCTGTTTATAGGCTTAAGAGGTCTTTCAGGTTTGGAAATTCTTGGACAATCTTCTGGACAATCTTTACACAGCTGCAAATTAAGCTACCAGTCTAAGGTCCCATATTAAAGTATAAAAGTGAAAACAGATAATTTTTTGGCTAAATTAATGAAAAGTGGAGAAGTTCAAAAACAATCTTCACACAGATCACTATAAGTGCAATTTGAAATTTTTAAGCAGAATGTAAACAAAAGTTTTTTTCTCCCCTTTGATGACAAACTTGTATCTCATACCTTTTGGAGTGTTGAACAAAAGACCAAAAGGGACTAGCCCAACATGTTCAGTCAAACTACCTTTCACACAAAGCATATTACAGTTTAGTGAGCCACACACGAGTGTTCAACGAAGAATTTTACTATATATATATCTATATATATATATATATATATATATATATATATATATATAAAAGTATGTAAGTATATATCAGTATTGATGGTTACAGTTCAGAATAATGAGCTTTTTGTGTGTGTGTGTGTGGTAGCTAATAAAAGTGAACACTGAGAAAACCAAGTGCTCTATTTCATTGTGTTGCAACCCACCCGGGGCCTTCTTTGCAAAATTGTGTTGCAATGGGGTCAGGAAATATGCCCTTACCCCACTGTTGTATGATCTTGGAACTGGTATACATAATTAGTTGAGCGTTAGGGGGTGCAGCCTCCCAAGCTACCCTGCAAAAAAATATTTCTGTTTTTTATACTTTTTGATCACTTTAGAGCCAATCTAAAAGGATGGGTCTTTTTTGTTTGCTCTTTGCAGTGTTTGATATTTGATGATATAATCTATATCTGTTAATCTTTATTTCTATCTGTCTATATATCTATCTATATACAAACACTCACATTATCAGATCATGGTAATGACTGCAACTCTGCTATATGCCTAATGAAAGAAAAAATTTGAAGAGATCAGTTACTTTGCCTTAGTGTTTGGTTCAGACTTGGTAATGGACATCAGACACAGTATACATTTTTCAGTAGCTGTTCTCTGCTGCATTGTGTTGTGCTGTCATGTCACACAGTGGTTCAGTCTGTGGCAGGGGTACTTTAAACACCTGTGTACAATTTAAAGATATATTATATATATTGTACCAGTTTTCATTGCTATGATTAATTTTTATGAATCATAATTAATGACAGGTTCATGTATTAATCCGAGTCCACACGTCCACATGATGCATTTATACAAATGAGCACCATGTTTAGGAATTCAGAGGCCATTTTTTTTTCATAAGAATAGCATAAATTCTTTATGAAAGTTGTAATAACCCAGATTCATTTATTGCACTGCAGACGTTTTATAGCATTAGTATGATATATAGTTTAAAAAATAAAATAAACCGACTACTAGGCAACACAGCATTTGATAAGATTTTTTTCCCTGATGCAGTTTTGTAACTGATGGTGCACGTTAACAAGTAAAACAATGTATTTTAAATGTTCTGCTATAGTATGGTAGGTGGATGCAGATGAAATAGGATCATCAAGCGTATCCTTGATTTTCCATTGTCAGTGATCATTATTCATTAACTACAATACTATGGCTAAATCTATATGAATAGTTATCATGTGTAGTTGTACACTTGTTATACCTGAAGATGTCTGACAGCTGAGTGAGCATTTTTTAGATGGCGTTAAGCACCTTTACAAAGTACCAGTGCCCTCAACAAAAATACTAGATAAAATTTACAATAGTCAATCATCCTGGAGGTGGATCTATCAACTATCTTAGTATGTGATAAGCAAAAGTTCTATATAGGATTGAACTCACAAGAATGCCATTTATATGCTGGCAGTCACATTTATAATTTAACTTCTAGACAAGGACTAGCTCAGAAAATTACCCAATCAAGTTGTAATACACAAGCAAATGGGCCAAAACCTTCTGTTCCAGTGCAATGTCAACACTGCATATCATGAATGCCTTCACCGAAAGATGTGTCTCTGTAAAATACATGGCGGTGCCATACACTTCCTTGCTAGAATTAAAAACAGGTTAATCCTGCTATCAAACCATTTGCATGAAACCACCAAGGTAAGGAGACTATGTACAATAATAATTACATTAATAATTTAATTAATTAATTAACTGGAAGAAAATACTTCAGTTTTAAAGTCTACAATTTATGCCTATCGTATGCCACACAGCTTGAAAATATAAATATGCATGGGTTTACAATCAAAACCATATCATAAGATTCCTCCAGCTGAAAAATAACAGTGTACAGAATCACCAGTACAGGTGCTATCTCCTGCGTTTCTGAAAAGAACTATATATATATATATATATATATATATATATATATATATATATATATATATAAGATGTCTATATGATACAGAGTATAGTGACAGGGATTTTAGTCAGTCTGTGTAAGGTACATGGTGGAATCCCTTGATCTTCTTTGTTACAAACCTCTGAAGTCTCTCTAATTGCTGTAGGTACAGTACATACTGAATGGGAAGTTATACTAAATTATGGGCCAGATAAGTGCCGAGTATAAGGGGATTATAACTTCTTTTGCTCTCAAGGTGATGCCTTTATTAATCAAGTGAGTTATGTGGAAAGCTTTCCTTACAATGGTAGATGTGTTGGTCAAAGTTAAGGTCACAGTCAACCTGTAATCTCAGGTCCCTTACCACTTCATGGGTACTTAGGTTATTGTTATTGATTTGATAGTGTGAACAGATGTTGTTTGTGCCAAAGGGAAGGATGATGCATTTCTTTGCATTCTGTTTGAGACCATGACTGATACACCACTCGTTGGTCTGTGTGATACCATCCTGGAGTATACTGAGATCATTTGAGGATTCAGTGCTTGCACCTTATTTGCAGTCATCTGCAAACTTCATCAGCCACAACCCTTTAGTTTTGACCTGAACTTCTGAGAAGTATATACCAAAATAGTAAGGGTCCCAGCACTGAACCCTGTGGCACCCCACTGGTAACAGGTCTGCTGGTTGATGTGGAGCCACCCACTTTGATAGTGTGTATCTGGTTTGTAAGTTTAATTTCCATTTGCTAAGTTTGTCAATAATGCCTGAATGCTGTATTGTGCCAAAAACTTTGCCAAGTCAAGGTATGCTGTGTGCATATATTTGCCTTCATCAATGGCCTTGGTAACACTTTCAAAGAAGTCCACCAGATTTAACAGGTAGGATCTGCCCTTCACAAAGCTGAATTGGGTAGGATCTAGGGTTTGGAGGTCACCTATATCTTTATTCATGAGGTCCATAATGATACATTCCATGGCCTTATAGATGCGGCTGGTCAAGAATATGGGTCTGTAATTCCCTGGGTCTGTTGCTAAGCCACCTTTTTGGAGGGGAATAACTGTAGCTGTTCTCCATTCTATGGGAACAAAACCTGTGGTTAGGCTAGGACTGAAAAGGGTACTTAGTGGTGATGCCAGTTCATGTTTTAACCAATTTTAACCAACAGACTGGTGCAGAATACAGATTTTCTACATGATTCTATATTTCAAGATATGATAGGTATGATACCTGTGTGAATCTATGTTGACTATACTAAATATTCGGTTTACAAACTGAAGCCAGTGGGTTAAATGTTGTTGAAATGTAAGTACAAACATAGAAAGTATAAACTTATGTTTTAAGTGGAGTCTTTGGAAAATAAAATAAACCAACTAAATGTTTAAGATTTCATAGTTTGTGATAAGTTAGGTATAGTTATGAAATTTCAGAACAAACATACATAAAGCAGCTCAAGTGTTTATTGAGTAGACTCCATGAATATTTCCAGAGCTCCAATCATAAATGTTTGCAAGAACATTTGCATGAATGGCAGTATGAAAGCCAACATGATTGTTTCACAAAGTATGAAAAAATCTACTTTGTGGAATTTCCAGAATGTTCCCAATAACAGGATTACAGCTAGCAGTAGTCAGAATACAGATTTTAGTACATCACTGAGAGTTAAACAGTGGAATGATTAAAAAACTACCATATCATGCAAATACTGCAGATATTAATACCATTTTGCAGCAATATTCACTAGCTTATGCTGTTTACTAGGGGAATACAGTATTGACTCATAGCTTTCTACAAGAGTATAGTCATTAGAAAAGCATAGCTCCTATGTATCCTGTAAGACTATACTTATCACTGCTTGTTTCTGAGATATTGTCATGCATCAAAATGGTTAGAAGGTCAATGAATTTAGGGACAGCTTTTTTATTGATGTTTGCATTAATTTTACTTTCTTCTCTATTGAGTATCTAATATTTTGAACACCCAACCACATTTCATTTTTTAAGTTAAATTTTTAATATACATTCTAGAGAATGCAATTTCTCCTTATCCATCAATTGAAACCAAGATCTGTCTCTTTAAACATAATCATTGCAGTTATGTTAAATGTACATATATTGTTTTGTGTATAGGAGTGTTAAAAGTAACCATGCTTTATGTTCTGGCTTCTTACAAACAAAATTCCTAACGTTAATCAAAATCATGAGCTATAAGGTACATTTATTAGTTGGCTTTGATTTTCCAAAATATAATCTTTTAATAACCAAAGAAAGTTATTGCTACTTATATTGTGGCATGCATATATTTGATGATGAGATTTTAAACAAATATTCTCTTGTATGTCTTCCCATTTAGCATTGTAATTATTTTATTTTTATTTATTTAACATTTGTTTGTTTGGAATGAAGCCAATTTTCAGTGAATGCCCAGGGAGAAATGCTCCAGATGCATGTCTTTGTAATGTGTGAGGAAACAGGAATACCCAGAGAAAACCCACACAAATGCAAGGAGGACATGTAGACTCTACACAGAAGGCACACAACACTACCACTGCACCACTGCACCAATATTGCTATTTGTCAGAGAGTAATTGTCTTTAGAATTGAAGATAAGGAATACATTTCTAGATCAGGTAACTCAATTCCCTCCCCCCTCAGAAGACCAATTTCTTAAAGGATGATTAAGAGCCAATCTAGGTTTATTGGGAAACCAAATAAAACTAAGAAATAGGGAATTAATTTTTATCAAATATTGTTTAGGAAGAGGAAGAGATAGAGATTGTATTATGTATAATATTGTGGGTAATATAATATTTTTTTATTAAAGAAAGCCACTCTTCCACCGATAATAGGAATTTATTCCATTTATTAATTAGATTCTTAATAATATCCAAACTATTATAATTTATATTTATTATATATTTAATGTTTTCTGTTAGAATCATTACCAAATATTTATTTTTCTATCTGTTACAACGTATTTAGAAAATCTTTCTTCCATATCATGCATGTTAGAATTTATACATAACATTTTTGCATTATCTTCATTAAATGGTAAGTCCAGATTTAGTTTGAAAAGATTCAATAGCCTCAAAGAAAACATTAAGATATCCTTTCTCATTCAATGTCAAAAGTATATCATCAGCAAATAAAAGTATTTTTGACTTTAAGTTGCAATCTAACTGTATTCCTTTACTATCTGTTTTTGGTCTTATATAATTCACAAATGGTTGCATTATCAAAGTAAAAAAATAAAAGTGACAATGGACAACCTTGCTTTGTTTCTTTAGTAATCAAGATTGATTCCAAGACATAAGAGCCTATCTTTATATAGGCTAAGAGATTATCATAAAGACGATTTATAAGTTGCAGAAAATTATTTGAGAAATTACATTCTTATAAGACCAATAAAAGATATTTCCAATTAACTGAATCAAAAGTGTTTTTGATGTCTAAGCTTATTAAAGTTAAATTTTCCTTTATATTATTAACATAATCAATTACAGTTAGTATTCTTTTAATATTATCATAAGTATTCCTATTTTTTATAAAGTCAGTTTGATCGTTGTTGATTAAATATGAGAGAAATTGTTGTATTCTTCTACCAAGTATAGCCATAAGTATTTTGTAATCAGCATTTAATCATGAAATTGGCCTATAAGAGGTGCATTCAGATGGATCTTTGTCTGTTTTCACAATTGGAGATATAAGCATATATTTCCATGAAGGCAGAACCATTGTTAAATCTTTAACTAATTAAAAAACATGAACAAAAATGTTTAAAACATCCTTAGGCATATGTTTATAAAGTTCTGATATTATTCCATCATTGCCTGGTGCTTTATTACATTTCAATCTGTTAATTTAATTTTTAAGTTCTGACATCAATATAGGTCTGTCTATTAATTTCAATTGTTCATCTGTTAATTTGTTCTTAGAATATTTCTTAATAAAGTTTTTGATTGCATCTTGGGAATCCATTACTGGATTAAACTGATTAATTTTACCAATATGAATTCTAAAGTCCCTTAAAATATCTTCCATCACTGTGACTTTTTCCTTTCTATTGGCTGAATATAGCTCTTTGACATGATTAGTTTTAATAATCATTTTTGTTCTAGAGGCTATTTTATGCATGGGTTTTTGATTTATAGAGAAGTTTGTTAATTTAATCTTTTTAGATTTATTTTAGTTTTATGGATTAAATTTTATATATATTTGCTTTCTAATTTGTTAATTTCTTTCATCAAAATATTATTGTTTTTTTTTTGACTTTCTAATTTAAGTTTGTCAACTTTTTCCTCACAACTCAAGTAAGTCCTTATCCCATCCTCTTATTAAAGAATTCTTTGAACTCTTTAAAGTTGGCTATATATGCTGGTATTCTTTTAATGTGGATATTATTATTATTAGTTTTGTTATTATTATTATTATTATTATTATTATGATTCAGAATTAATTAAAATGTTATGGCATTGTGATTTGAAAGTGGACATGAAACTACTTTAACTTTACCAACACTTAATAAATCATTGGAAACATATACTTTATCAGTTCTTGATTGTGTTCCACATCTATGTGAGAAATGTGTAAAAAAGTGAATCAGAGGTTAAGAATTCATTAATATGTGTAATCTTAAGTTAATGAAATGTATTAATGCTTTGGTTGAAGCTGATATTCTATGCTTCCCATTACTATTAGCATCTGTCTAATTTAATAAACAATTACAATCTTTTGTAGGGTGAATGATCTGATCTAGCTGAAATTTAACTATTTTACACCTATACCAGGTATCCAGTAATATATTTTCCCATTAATTTGTAATGCAACTAAACAAAAAAAAAATCCCTTTATCATCACTATGTGTATTCAGTATATTTGGAATAGGCATAGAATTCCTCCACAAAATAGCTACCTTTTTTATTGTATTGGTAACTAGCTAATGCAGTATAATGTTTATTATTAAGTCTGTCTATATAATTTATTAACAGATGAGTTTCTTGAATGAACATGATCTCTGAAGGAAATAATTTTAAATATGTATTTAAACTCCAAGAGTATCGGATAGAGTGATGTTTATGAAGCTGGAAATTGATGGTGTAATGATGAATGATGTTAGTGCATATGCTCCACAATTTGGGTTTGCAATGCATGAGAAAGAAACATTTTGGAGTGAGTTGGATGAAGTAGTGATGACTGTACCAAAGGGTGAGAGAGTGGTAATTGGAGCAGATTTCAATGGGCATTTTGGTGAAGGGAAAAGAGGGGATGAGGAAGTGATGGGTAGGTATGGTGTTAAACAGAGGAATGCAGAAGGTCAGATGGTAGTGGATTTTGCGTAAAGGATGGACATGGCTGTGGTGAATACGTACTTTAACAAGAGGGAGGAGCATAGAGTGACATACAAGAGTGGAGGAAGATGCACACAGGTGGATTATATCTTATGTAGAGGGCCAATTTGAAGGAGATTGGAGACTGTAAAGTGGTGACTGGGGAAAGTGTAGTTAGGCAGCATAGGACAGTGGTTTGTAGGATGACTTTGGTGATCAAGAAGAGGAGGAGGAGTGTGAGGGCAGCACCAAGGATCAAATGGTGGAAATTGAAAAGGGGTAATTGTGAGGTGGAGTTCAGGGAAGAGTTAAGACAAGCACTGGGTCAATGAAAAGTTGCCAAATAGCTGGGTAACTACAGCAGAGCTAGTATGGGAGACAGGTAGAAAAGTGCTTGGTATGACATCTGGACAGAGAAAGGACAACAAGGAGACATGGTGGTGGAATGAGAAAGTATAGGAGAGTATACAGAGAAAGAGGTTGGCAAAGAAGAAGTGGGATTGTCAGAGAGATGAAGAAAGTAGACAGGAGTATAATGAGATGAGGTGCATGGCAAAGAGAGAGGTGGCAAAGGCTAAGGATAAGGCATATGGAGATTTATATGAAAGGTTTGACACTAAGGAGGGAGAAAAGGACCTGTACCAATTAGCTAGACAGAGGGACCGAGCTAGGAAAGATGTGCAGCAGGTAAAGGTGATAAAGGATAATGAGGGAAACATACAAGTGAGGAGGGGGTGTTGAGGAGATGGAAAGAGTACTTTGAGGGGTTGATGAATAAAGAGAATGAGAGGGAGAGAATGTTGGATGATGTGGGGATAGTGAATCATGAAGTAGAATGGATTAGCAAAGAGGAAGTAAGGATAGCTATGAAGAGGATGAAGATTGGAAAGGCTGTTGGTCCAGGTGAAATGGCAGTTTTTAACCAGATTGTTTAATGAAATATTGGAAAATGAAAGAATGCCTGAGGAATGGAGAAGAAGTGTTTTGGTACCAATTTTTAAGAATAAGGGTGATGAGCAGAGCTGTAGTAACTACAGAGGGATTAAATTGATCATTCACAGCATGAAGTTATAGGAAAGAGTAGTGGAAGCTAGGTTAAGAAGGGAAGTGATGAGTAGTGATCAGCAGTATAGTTTCATGCAGGGAAAGAGCACTACAGATGCAATGTTTGCTCTGAGAGTGTTGATGAAGAAGTACAGAGAAGGTCATAAGGAGTTGCATTGTATTTTTGTAGACTTAGAGAAAGCATATGACAGGGTGCCTAGAGAAGAGTTGTGGTATTGTATGAGGAAGTCGGGAGTATCAGAGAAGTATGTAAGACTGGTACAGGATATGTATGAGGGCAGTGTGACAGCGGTGAGGTCTGTGGTGGGAGTGACGGATGTGTTTAAAGTGAATGTGGGATTACATCAAGGATCAGCTCTGAGCCCTTTCTTATTTGCAATGGTGATGGACAAGTCGACAGACGAGATCAGACAGGAGTCACCATGGACTATGATGTTTACAGATGACATTGTGATCTGTAGTGAGAGTAGGGAACAGGAGGATACGACCCTGGAGAGATGGAGATATGCTCCAGACAGAAGAGGAGTTAAGGTCAGCAGGAGTAAGACAGCATATATGTGTGTGAATGAGAGTGAGGATAGAGGAATGGTGAGGATGCAAGGAGTAGAAGTGGAGAAGGTGGATGAGTTTAAATACTTGGGATCAATAGTTCAGAGTAATAGTGAGTGGGGAAGAGAGGTGAAAAAGAGAGTACAGGCAGGATGGAGTGGGTGGATAAGAGTGTCAGGAGTGATTTGTCACACTCGTGTACCAGTAACAGTGAAAGGGAAGGTCTACAAGAGGGTAGTGAGACCAGCTATGTTATATGGGCTGGAGACAGTGACATTGACAAAAAGGCAGGAGTTTGAGCTGGATGTGGCAGAGTTAAAGATGTTAAGATTTGCACTGGGTGTGATGGGGTGGACAGGATTAGGAATAAGTATATTAGAGGATCAGTCCAGGTTGGAAGGTTTGGAGACAAAGCCAGAGAGGCATGATTACATTGGTTTGGACATGTGCTCAAGAGGGATGCTGAGTATATTGGTAAAAAGATGCTAAGGATGAAGCTACCAGGTAACAGGAAAAGAGGAAGGCTTAAGATAAGGTTTATCGATGTGGTGAGAGAGGACATGCAGGTGGTTGGTGTGACAGAGCAAGATGCAGAGGACAGGAAGAAATGGAAACAGATGATCTGCTGTGGTGACCCCTAATGGGAACAGCTGAAAGAAGATGATGATGATGATTTAAACTATACCCTTTGAACCATTATATAATCCATTGATATTAACCGAAATACACTTTAAATATATCATCTTGCAACCCAAAAAGGAATATAACTGATAAATGTAAGACCTTGAAACATGACAATATGCATAAACCACTTAAATATTGCATGTTAATAACTGTTAACCTAGTGAACTTAATACTAGTATAGATGGATAAAGTGCATTTAATTGTAGACCCCAAAAAAACAAAAAGTACTGCATTAACTATTAAACATAAAGTTATTTGAACTTTCACTCCCCACATGGAGTATAACACTCCTGACTTGAATAGCAAACCTATCCAAGTCATCCTACCTAACCATAGAAACAAGATTAATACCACTCTGCCATTCCAGAATTATAACATGTTAATGCAGATTAAGGGAAAGAGAAAACAAATAACAAGTTATAAATTCTATTTTAACTCTCAGAGTTAGTTAGGTGTCTGTAACCTAAGTAGATTAATGGGTGATGTTTCCATTATACAACATAATTTTAAAGGATTATGATCTGTTTGAAAAGATACTTCAATTGTTTTATTATTCAAAAATATTATTTTTAATTTACACCCATATCAGATGTATAAAAATGTGTTTTATATATATATATATATATATATATATATATATATATATATATATATATATATATCAGTTTCATTTTATATGTTACTTTAATCAAAATAAGTAACGTTCAATACTACCATTAATGTTTATATTTTCTGCATATTTGACTTTCACAATATGTGCCTTAAAAGACTAGAAATCTATAGGCACAGTAGTAGAATTTTTAAATATTTTCCCTTTACTTCGTATTAGTAAATAAAAAGGAATGTCCTGTAATATAACTATATGTGGATGAATATTTATAAATAAATAATGAAAAACAGTCTTACAACTGAATAAGAATTGCTTATACCCAACCTTAGTGGGATATTGTAAACAGCTGTAAATGAAATAAAAAAGAACACGGAAGGATCCGCAATCAATTATAAAATAATCTATGACTGCCATTTAAACCCTTATATTAATACTATTAAACTAAAAACAACTTTAAAAATAGAGACTCATTAAATCTCTCCAAGGATTGTGATACCACTTTTAGAAATGTAGTTCAGCAAAACCAAATATAACAGTAACAAGATTTTTTTGTATGACTGTTACTTGGTAATGAAAAGGTGCAGATTATAAAAATGGAATAGATCCAGAAAACGATGAACAGAGGCATTGCCAAACAGTGCCATCGATTTTCTAGCTTCACATAACAGTAAAATCATATAAAGTACAACATAACTGGAAGGACCACTCTGTAATATGGTATATAACCATTAAATGTTTAAGTATTATGTATAATTATTAGACTTCCTGGTTTATGTATCACAGAATAAAATTACAGTGAAATATCTACAGGTATAATACAAAGTAAATCAAGGATAGACAGAAATGTATTAAAAACATAGCTTAATAAGATCGCATTTGTTTAACTTTTTTCTTTTTCCCTCTCTTCCTCTTCTTTAAAATAGTAACTCTGAAATTATGAGCTGTGTTAAATAATATTTTTTTAATTTCATTTCTTAAATTTCAATGTATGTAAAATCAGCAATCAGCAAAACAAGATACAATTATGGCAAACATTATTATGCTTCAACACACCAATGTTATGTTTGTTGTAACCTTCTGTTTCACAAGGCAATTGTTGTATAACCATTTATTCTCCACCCATTTTTATACATAGTCAAATGAAGATACGTAAAGTCTGTATAAGAATTTTATAAGATAATAAATAACCATTTAAAAGTGGTTAAACCTAACTAATATCCATCGGAGCTGAACTTTGAAGCTCCACCCACTCCTTAACCTTTCACAAAACATTGCATTCAAGATGAACTAAAGATCAATACTAACTATCCTACTAGAATGAAGTGTGCCAAATATATTCAAAACTTAGAAGGAGCTAATCAGAAATATACTTTAAATATCAAGATAGCTCCAATCTATAGCTAACATGGAAGTTAAAAGCCAAGCCATGATGTTAGATAATTTGCGATCACAGCGGGATTTTCAGTTTGATTCAAACACGTGGCTGCAAAAAAGCTTCAACAGTCAACACTAGAGCTAAATACAGTTAGTCACTAAAAGTTCAGGCTACCCAACAATCACAGAGTGAACCAGTGTCACCTATCAAACCAATAGTATAAAGTCAATACTCAACCCTGATGAACATAACCACAACATCATTGCCACAAATCTTTCTACCATACAACAAGCACCACCTCAAAGCAATTAACCATTTTCACTATAAAGACAGAAAGAAAAGAAGAAGCAACAGAATAGTCCATGCCACAAAAATCAAACATGCACTGTAAGGCTCCATAAATGTAATGATCTCCATGATCATCAAGGAGACACAAGGCAGTGTGTGAATGAATAGAATGGGACTGAATACAACCCATACAATGCACCACCAACCCCCAATCTGTCTCAGGACCACAATTCCACCAATAAACTGCCAAATAAACTTAAGTAAATCCAAAACTAGTCACAGCACCCTCGAAGGAAAAACACACACATTTAAAGATACATCTCCACATTTACATGAGTCCTCCCAAAAGAATCACACAAATAACATTTAATCAGTACTAGTTTAGTGTGTTAGAATTGCATACATCAGAAAAAAATACTTCATGGCTGGATTCTAAAATTTTATGTAATATAAGGTTGTAATTGTATAACAAAAAAATAGAAACCATGTATGCAAAACCAGCACCAAGAAATAATATATATGAATTGAATATTAATAATAATTTAGTTATTGAGGCTATATATGTTAATCTAAAAAATATATGTACCAGATGTGTATATAATAAAGATTAAGGTAATACCAAATATTGAAATAAAGAATAAGTATATGTAAGTGAATAAAAGTAAAGAAAGAGAACAATTACCTTAGTAAAGTGGGTATCCAGGTTCCCCTTTTCCTTTTGAAGTAAAAAAGGGTTTAAGAAGAACTTAAAGAATATTTATTATCGAGAATTAGATATAAAACATCTTAGCAAATGTAATCATATTAAATTAATTAAATAGTCAATTTTCCTTCAATTTCTTTTTTTTTTCTCATTAGCTTTCCACCCATTCATTTCTGTCTGTCATTTCAGGGCACTGCTATTCGAATTTATGACTTCTGTTTGTTCAGTTATGTTTTTTTTTCTTTCAGAAAAGGTAATGCAGCCTTCATGTCCTCAAATTTTCTAGTTTCATCTGGAAGAAATAGTTTAAGTCTAGCAGGAAAAACTAAGTGAACTTTTACCTGCTTTTTTTAAGGTCTTTAAAGGTAAACTGCTTTTCCTTTCAGATACCACTGTAGAGGAATAATCATTATCCAATCTCCTTATTTTTTCATCCAATGTCTATTCTGATGGGAGATTTTAACCAAGCTGTCTTAAGTATCAGCTCCTTGTCACGTGAAGAAAATAAATTAACAATAGTGGATCTCGGTGCTGTGTTGTTTTTAGAAGGAGGAACAGACAGAGATCTGTGTGCTGTCTCAGTGCCATAAGACATTCCTCAGAATTTAATAAAATTCATGTAGGCACAGTGTAGAGCCTACATGTAAGGTACCCATGTACATGGCCACAATTCCCCTTTGGCAGCTCACAATGCATATTAATGATGGCATGCTGCCGAGAAAGAGCTGAGCAACATGGATATTGAATCAGTGTAGGTAGAGTTGTAGCAGCTACCCGTCACTGCAGATGAGTGTGAGGCTCCCTGCAATGCTCACTGCCACTGTTTTAATGTTGTGAAGTATTTCAGCTATATAATATGTCCGTTTATGTTGTTTTATGTTTTTAAAATTTTTTTTGACTGCCTGTTTGTGCAACACGTAGTACAGCAATTCCAAGCTGTCTTCACATATAGACAGTTGACACCTAGCAGACATCTAAAAATAGAAACTGGATGTAATTAATTATCATAATTAAATTTTTATTTTTATTTTTGGATGTTCAAAATGACCGCTGTTCTGTGAGCACTTCTATTACCTAGGTCTCTGATATACCCTGGATTAAAAATAACCCAGAAGGCAACGCAGAATTAATAATACAGAAATAACTGTAGATATTTACTGCTAATATCATCCAGCAAACAAAAGAAGAAGAAAAAGTGACAGATTCAGCTCAGAAACAGCAGGCTTAACTAAGATTTCTGACTACCAGCTTAAGCCATGTGCTACTAAGGCCCTGCATCTGACTGCAAGATTGATAACATACTATACAGCAAGATGTCAAAAGAGGAAAATAATATGGAAACAACAATAGCTAAGACCAAATTCTCAGTACTAGCCTCACCTGAGAAAGACACAACTTCAAAAAGACAAAAGACAACTAAACAAACTGACAACTCTAAAACTACAAATACATCCAAGTCAGACCAGCCAGCTAATCTGGAAGACATCAAATCTGCCTTATTACCTATCCAGCAAGCAATAAAGGACTTATCATTACAATTTCAAACCTTTGGTGACTCATTCAGCCAAATAATATCCAGAATGGAAAAGTCTGAGTCCAAAATAATAGAAAATGAAATAAAAATATACTCTATTTCTCAAAGAACTGATGCCCATGACAAAGAAATACAAAACTTACAAGCAAAAATAACAGACCTGGAAGCAAGATCTCGAAGGAACAATATCATCATCAGAGGAATACTTGAAACTGTACTTCATAACAATCTAATACCAACAATCAAGCAAATAATAAATTCCCTGCTAGAGGAACCTGAAGAAATGCAGCAAATAACAATAGTGAGAGCCCACAGAGCCCTGAGGGAAATGCAAACACCACTGAAACCAAGACCTGTCTATATTAAAATATTAAACTACCAAGATGTAAATAAAATCATACTGGTAGCAAAGAAAAAAGGCACATTCAGCTGGAATAATAATAAAATCTCCTTTGCTCAAGACCTCCCAATACAAATAAGACAAGTAAGGCAACTAATATCTCCATACTGCAGGTTCCTAATAGAAAAAAAAAATCAAATTCCAGATGAAATATCCAAATCAGTTAATCTTCTACATAAAAGAGATTAAATACATGCTAACCAACCCCAAAGAGGCAAAAGAGACATTCCTGGCCGTTTTCAAGCAAATTCCACCTTCAGAAATGAAATAAATCCACAAAAAACGATAAAGGATCCTTGGGTGAAAAAATGACCCCATTCACGAGCACTCTAGCTGGGATCCAACTCTGAAAGCTTCCCCTTGCTGTCTAGGCCCTTAAATCCATGATGTGAGCTATGAGGAACACTGGAAAAGGAAGTACAGCCTGGGTAGGAACCAAAAATCAACTGCCGTTTCCGATGCACGAATATAGGAAGGAGCCTCCTTCTGGGGCATTGGTCTGCAAATTCAGTCCCCCTACGATTTTGAGGACTCCATTAAGAACAGTCAGACAAAATGGATTTCAGCAAGCTCCAAAAGATTTTATTACCTGAAAAATGAAAATTGATCTGCACCAGCTAAAAGAAGAAACCTGCACCATAGATGTCAACCAACCTGCAAGCAAAACCTTGAAGAAATAAGGTACTGTTGAACTGAACCATTCACTAAAACAGTACACCCAGTACTGTGTAGGTGAATGAAAATCCAGCCTTAAATAATAGGCAAGAAATAAACTGTCAGAAACAGGCTAGTTCATAGATTAACATTGGGAAAAAAGGGAAAAAAAATGTTAAATGTTTTATGTAAATACTAGAAATGTGTTAAAAGATCCTGGAGAGAAGTAATCTCAGGAAAATAGTAAAATAATCTAACAATCTTGGGGTAATGTAAATATAGCCTTACTATGTTAACTGTAGCAGAAGGACTGTTTGGCTAAGCTGTTTTTTTTTTTTTTTTTTTTTTTTATGTCTCTCTCTATACTTCCTACCTCTGATAAATAGGTGCCAAGTACATATTTTACAACCCACACAGATTGATGTGGAAAAACATTACAGGCACCAAGGAAGGCCGAAATCTGAATAAATAAAGGGGAGGAAAAAGAAGTCAAATGAAAGAAAAATGTAAAATGACAATATTGATTGTTTAACAATATTACTATGGTACATATATTGCTATAATTTACTGAGGAATGTATATTAATATGCTATTTTAAAAATACTATTAGAAAGAATTAGTCACAAGACAAAAATAATACATGCTGTACCTTCAATGCAATACCATAATTGTATAAATAATATGTTGGAAGAGGCTAGGGATATTAAGTAGCAGTGTTTGTTGAGGGAACTAGTTTGTTCAGCTTTGTCCACATTGTTTATAGTAACACAGGGGGGATACTATGGGTTAAATCTATATCTAAAAAGAAAACACATTCCAAGATTAGAAGTAAAGGTAAACCATATAACAAACCTTCATCCCCCCCCCCCCCTGCTTATTCCTGGTCCAGGGATATAGTGGTTAGGCACAGAGTAGGGATGGGGATAAATAGATGCTTTCCTAAACCATCATACAGTAGCACATACAAAGATAACAAAACAAAACTAATATACATGGCATATCTACGAAATACACCTAATAAATAAGTGTGGGAAAATAGAATCATGGAATGTTAAAGGGCTCCAAAACAAGAAGAAAAGAAAACTATTCTTACACCTTACATTAAAAACCACAGCCAACCTCATACTAATGCAAGAAACACAGTTGACTGCAGAACAATGGGCAGAAATTAGCAGAAAGAAATGGATAAGTCGAATTATAGCTTCAGAAGGGAAAACAAACAGTGCTGGGGCTGCCATAATAATTAAAAACCAATTTAAGGAAAAAATACTTAAAACCAAAGCTGACAAGGAGGGAAGATGGTGTTACGCAACATTTAGTAGTCCTACAATACCAAAACCTATAATGGTACTTAATGTTTACGCACCCTGTAATAACCAACAACACTTTTTTATGTCATTATACCCAACCTTAAACCAATTTAAAGATCACTACCTAGTGATTGGAGGTGACTGGAACACATATCAAAACCCAGAAAAGGATAAATCTAATCTGACTAAATCACATAATAAACAAGCCACATTAGCCCTTAATGACCTCAAACAAGATTTCAAACAATATGACCCTTTTAAATATGGGAACAGTGCAGATAAAACAGGGAAATTCGCATTCTATTTGCAATGCCACAAAATGTGGTCAAGGATAGACTTCTTCTTAATCTCTGACATATTCATTAACATGGACCCAACAATAACTATACATACCAGGTTCTTTTCAGATCACTCCAAAATCACACTGAACATTAACTGGGACAAAAAGATATATTTAGAGAATAGGGGTCATAATTGGTCATTAAACCCTAATTTACTTTCCAAAATGGATGTAATAAAAGAAACAGAAGCAATACTAAAAATAGCTCTTACAAATATCACTAACTCCCAAGTACCAACTGACATAGAATGGGCTGCAACCAAAGCACAAATTAGAGGATTGTTTATCAAAAAAGCAGCATACTATAAAAAAATACAACTGAACGAGGAGCATATACTGAAAGGGAAAATAGAGCATCTTGAAAAAGAACTAATAAATAACCGTAAGAACCAAACAGAAGCAGAACTTTTAAAACTGCAAAGGGATCTATATATGTTAGAAACCAGGAACCTATCTTTTTTATGAAGCCAGAATGTTAGCCACTTACGCAGAAGAAGCTCAAATACCATCTAGACCTCTGGCCAGAATTATCTCCCAACACAAAAATGCCTCCAATATATCAGAAATAAACTACAGAGACAAAAACTACACAAAAAATGAAGACATTATTAAAACATTTGAACAAATATACTCTCAAATATATGGCGCAGAAATACTACAGACCTCAACGGAAGATAGAACTCTTTTCCTTCAAAAACTGAAATTCCCTAAATTCAATTTAGACCAACAAAAAAAAACTAACTGAAGTGATATCCATCAGTGAAATTATTACAACAATCAAACACTTAAAAGCGCATAAGGCTCCTGGTCCGGATGGACTCACATCAGAATTTTACAAAGCATTTCCCCCCTTGATAGTCAAACTACTATACTATACACTGAATTACATAATAAACTACAAAATAAATGATATCCACTTTAATGCCTCTAAAACCATCATTATATTAAAAGAACACACAGACCCCAAAAACACCGACAGCTACAGACCCATCTCCCTCTTAAATATAGATACTAAAATATTTACCTCTATACTTGCAAACAGAACGAAAAATCTGATAGAGAAAATCATTTCCCCAGAACAATCCGGTTTTACACCACATAGACAGACTAGTGACAATACATTAACATTAGATGCACTAATATCCTATGCTAACCGATACAATATCAACATCTACACAATGGTAGTGGATGCCCACACGGCATTTGATAGGGTTAATCTAGAATTCTTACTCCAAACACTACCCTACTTTAATATACCCAATAACTTCATTCAGATCATCCAAACTCTCTATAGCAACCCTTACACATCTTTAAATATAATTAAAACTTGGTCAAATAGGATTCTAATAAAAAATGGAACAAGACAAGGATGCCCATTATCACCCTTCCTGTTTAACCTATACCTAGAACCACTCTTTCTATACATTAAACAAAATACATACAACAATCCTCCATCAATACACAACTTCAAAATATACCTCACTGCATTTGTGGATGATCTGAACATATACTGCACTACACCAAATTCAGATATAAACAATATAATAGCTGCAATTGAGCATTTCTCGACTATGTCTAATTACAAACTAAACCTCAATAAAACTAATATTTTCCCCCTAAAAACACCCAAACTCATCTCACTAATACCATTGTTAAACACAATAAAAATAAAAGAAGAAACTAAATATCTGGGAATCACCTTTTTCCAGAATAACAAAGACTTCTACCAACACAATGTAAACCTTAAATTGCAAAATAGAATGCAAGACTGTAAAAAACGGAACAACCTAAAACTACCATTCTTGGCCAAAGTATCAATAATCAAAATGAACATTTTACCTAGACTAATGTATATATTCATGACATCACAGACAACAATACATAATAAATTCTTCAAACAAATTCATACCTTACTAGCAAAATGTATATGGGAAGCCAAAAAAAACAGAATCTCCTATCCAAAATTAACACTCCCAAAAAGCAAAGGAGGACTAAATCTACCAGATTTTAAAATGTACTACTCGATCATTAACACTAACAGAGTATTAAGAATAGCTGAACATAACCCGTCAATGGAAAATTGGTCTCCTCTTTGGGTGACAATCTATTATAGATATATTAAAGCTCTAGGTTTCAATCCCAAATCACTTCCATTCCTGAAGCAGAAAGAAATACAAACTTGTAACATTATAGAGCCCTTAAAACATTCTATCAACTTAGCACAAAAGCTCTTTCAATTCTTGAACCTCAGACAAGCCATGACAATACTGCAACCCCTTCATAAAAACTCAAATTTAAAAATAAACAATAAGATGCTGGACTTAGTCCCTTTTCCCAGACTGAAAGATAAAACAATCCAAGATATTTATTCCTACCTTAACTGTTCAATACAAGGAATGAGGACCAACTTAAACCTCCCTAAATCACACATAATAATCCTAAGACAAATCAAAGAACTGTGTTCCAGTTACCTCCAAAATTCAGGATTGTTATTGAAAGCAAGACTTGATTTTACATAAGACTTTTGGGCATATCGTACCCAACATTGGATGCTCTGCTTTTTACTTCAATAAACTGTGATTTTTATTTAACGTTGGTTCCGTGCCGTTTCCTGCTGTGTTATTATCGTTTTAACCGGAAGGTTGTCCTGCATTGTTCTTTGTCACCTCCAAAATGTTACTATGACCAATAGTGACATAGAAACTTGTAGCAGGTTTTGGAAAACTATTATCAAAACAAAGAAAACTATTACTAATTCATATAAAATGATAAATCAAATACCAGAAAGACCTCCTCTTCTCTAACTACTGGAGAAAAATTAAACCATCCATAGATGATCAGCAAATAAGCCAGGCAATCAATCTAACACTGAAGATTATACCCCTCAAAAAGTTAGCATACACTCAGCTCATGATCAATAATAATGCTTATTTTACACCTGCAATCCTAAACAAATTTAACACATCAAAATCACCTTTCTGCCCACACTGTAAGGACCAGATAGCTGACTTAATCCATATATTTTGGAGCTGTAAATGTGTCTATAAACTCTGGAACTCTCTCAAGGTACAATTGCAAAAAACAAGTTATCAAACATCAACATTAACTTGGGAATTCACTCTATTACACATTCTCCCACCCAACATACCAAAAAAACAAGCAAATACACTTTTAACAATTTTCCTACTAATGAAACTGTATATAGCTTTTAAATGGCTAGGTACGATAAATATCTCTTGGGAGGGTTTTAAACAAGTAGCTATGCAACACCTTTTAGCTCATAAAATAGTAATAGATAAAAGAAAGAAAAACATGAAATCCAGAGAGATTTGGGAACAAACCTTTAATATCATATTAGCATAATTCATCACACAGCAACTTAGAAATACACTATAATGGAACCAAAGAACGCATACAAGTTCAGATATTAAATAATAACTTGGATATTATGAATGTATATACTGTCTATATAACTGTGGAACTAACAGTGAAGGCATCTACGTACATAGTGTAAATAGATATGTTGTACGACCTATATCCTGTGGTATTTGACATCAATGTATAACATATATATATATATATATATATATATATATATATATATATATATATATATATATATATATATATATATATATATATATATCCCTATCACAACACTGGCACGCCACAAAGCCGGCACCCGAAACACCGACACCAAAAGACCGAAAACGCACAAAACCGACAACTCACAAAACCGAACACCATAACACCGACACCCAAAACACTGACACACAAAACGTAAACTACACATTACACACAACTATACATGCACTAACCGTAACCCAAACCCTAACCCTAAGGTCCGACACTGCTGCATACTTACCCTACCCGCACCCTAACCATAACTCACTTAACCCGCCACTAAACCTAAAGTCCGTCACTATCGCACACTTACCTTACCCGCACCCTAACCCTAACTCACTTAACCCACCACTAAACCTAAATTCCGTCACTATCACACACTTACCCTACCTGCACCCTAACCCTAACTCACTTAACCTGCCCTTAAACCTAATCTCCGTCACTATCGCACACTTACCTTTCCCGCACCCTAAGTCCGACACTACCGCACACTCACCTTTCCTGCACCCTAACCCTAAATCCCTCACTATCTCACACTTACCTGTCTGCTCCCTAATGCTAAATCCCTCACTATCGCACACTTACCGAGTCGCGCTCACACATTGCCCATGTTGGTGTTTCGGCTGTCGGTATTTCACCTTGTCGATCATCTGTCTCATCGGTCTTCTGGAGTCGGTCTTCTGAGCATCGGTGTTTTGGTGTTTTGATCAAGTCAAGGGGACCCATATATATATATATATACATATATGTATATATATATATATATATATATATATATATATATATATATATATATACATATATGTATATATATATATATATATATATATATATATATATATATATATATATGGTCATGTTGTAAGATAGTTTTTATTTGTGACATTTATTAATGTAAAAATAAAAATAAAAATTATTGAAAAAAAATTTTTATTGTTATTTATTTTTATGTTTAAATTTATGTTTGTTCATACATTCATGGCCAGCACTTGCCAGGAATCTAAAAATACAAACCGGATTCAATTAATTATTTATAAGTGTGCTTAAGCAAGTTTGTGCAGTGTGGTGTGGCAATCAGCAATGCTAACAGGTAGCCTAGTAGTATATGGGAAAGTATAGTAGCTTTTATAACATGCAACTAGCTAAATGGGTCAAGTTGTGGTCTTATGTGTAGTAGGTCTTGGGTTTGAGTGCATAACAGGCAGAATATGAATTTAATATTTTTTTTAATTTTATGAAACCATTGTGAATTTTGGCACTGCTGCACTCTGCTATGCATTGCTCATTCATGTTAAGCTGTGCATAAATATGCTAATGGCTACCAAAGTTTGCATAGTGCTAAGCCTCACTAAAACCACGGTTCTGTGAGTTTTTGCACTGCTTGGTTTCGTTTAGCTGGTTTGCACATTGCTTATTGACATGGCCCTTTTTTGAATGTTGCTGAATGATGTGTAGGGGTGGGAAAATAGCCAATATTAAGCCCAATAGGTGGAATTCTGCAATAGTCATTGAAGTCAAACCAACCTTTGGTCTAGTGGGCAGTGTTGGCGAAGGTGTGCACTTTCGGACGCATAGGTGGGGTATTCAGGAACCAGGGTCATGCTCAGACTCCTTGTTAAAAAACATGAACCCCGGCTGATGCAGGGCAGATTCCAGGGCTCAGAATGTAAGGCAGAGGCCTGGCACCATTTGGCCAGGACCTCATCAGTGTTACTGGTATGCTCAGTGTCATCACCATTATGACAACCTAAAAAGGAAAAAGAGGGGAACTCTGGGCACCTGGGTCCTGGAAGGTCATAATAGGAATTCCCCACAAGTATGTAAGTATGTCTTCCTCTGTCTAACCAAAATACAAACTGAATGTCTGCAAAACTGGTATACATAATGGTGTGCTTCTCTCCTAACACCTGCAGCTGAAAAGGCTTGCAATATCAAGTCGCATGCCAGTTCCCCGGCCAGGTTGCACCATGAGTGTGGTAAGTACGGATTTAATATGCCAACTGTAGTGCAATAAGCAAGAAAGAGTGAAGTATTTACTGCAATAAAGTATACACAAGTAAAAGTGCAGTGCAATAAATGGGAAAGTAGAACTGTAGAGCTGTAGTGCAATAACTGAACAATAAGAACTGTATGTCAATAAAACAATAACAATGCCAATAACAGTAAGCAAAATGTTGTTTACCAGGATTGTGTTGTCAAAACCATTGCAATAGTGTGGTATACATTGATTGTCTATGGTAAGGCTGCTGCAGTCAAGTGTAACACTGTAATAGCTTTAGCCAGCAAATGTAATGGCCTGCAAACTGCATTGCTTAACTCATAGTACTGTCCAAGGCCGTCTCCAGGCCAGCATCAGTCACATAATCCTCTCTCTTCCTCAGACATCAGGTAATAAAGGTATATGGGTGAGGTAGCACAGTCCATGGGCAGATATTGTGTGTAGACTTCACAGATATTTCAAACCAATAACAATAAAATGTGTTCATTAGCATCGTCGATTCTAAAATACAGCTTTTTAATATATGCAGTATGGTTGTATTCCATGCATGTGTGTTCTACTCTCACTTTAGTATAACACTGTAATAGTACTAGAATGCCAGAGGAATGTCATGTAACTTGTATTGCTCAATTCATAGTGTAGATACAGATCATCTCCAGACAAGTATCAATCACTAAGTAGTTAGCAGTGACTCAGTAGATCAGTCTTTGTATGCAGTACATTTTGCCACACACAGTTCTGGGTTCATATCCAGTGATATGTAGCACTAAATTTTCAGTATCAGTCACTTAATGCTCACATGTTCTCTCTCACCAGGAGCACAACAAATATATAAGTGAGGTAACCCATATTATGAGTGGTGTTTAGATTTCACAGAATGCTAACATCAATTCCAAGAATGTGTTTGTCAGCATTGTTGTCAGCTATTGGGTTCTACTCCCATGCCTGCCAACTAAGGCATGACTGCTGTCTAGTTTACTTACTGTACACAAACATGCCTCTCAAGTATATTAATTTCTTGTAATGTGATTAAAACTGTCTAATCCATCTGTCACATATTTAGCAGATAAATTATTACCTGGAATGCAATGTATTACCAAATCTGTTTACAGAACATCTCGGTAGTTATTCTAAGTCAACATTATGTGAAACTGTTCTGTTTACTGGTGTACCTGAATTTGATATTGCTTGGGCCATACTGACCCATGCTAACAGCTTGAGAGATATGTGTGTGCTACATCAATTATAGGAGAATTGTAGTCACTGTACTCAAATCTGACACTACACACCTGTGGAGAATTTCTTAGCGTTTTCTGGGATATAATCTGCAATGTCAGTAATAGAATGTTTCTCTTTCTCTCTCCTGTTATTTATTATTATGATTTAATATTAACATATTTTGTTTAACTATATTTTGGAAAAATGTGGTTGATTATTGTTATGTTTTATTATAATTTAATAATGTATTCTGTTAAACTAACTATATTTTGGAAATCTGGTTGATTATTGTTATGTTTTACTATGATGCAATATTAACATATTTGGTAAACTAACTGTTTTGTCAGTCCTATGGTTTACTTCATACTGGCATGTTGTTACCATTCTGACTGTTATGATACTTAATGTTGTGTTGCACATAACATACATTAATTTGCATTTGGTTGAATAAATATGATGTACAATTCTGTTAATACTAACAATTGTTTGGTTATTACTATCTGTAACTTATTGGTATACTTCATTTACCAGAGCACGTCAAGGTAGGCCAGTTCTGGTTGATCTCCCTAACTTGCCTCAACAGGCGGTGGTACTGGGTCCCAGCACTTCTGGGCCCAGACCGGTGGTTCCCCCTCTGCTGCCCCTGTACTACCTGTGGCATCAGGTAATACTGCTCCACAGTATGGGGACAGGCCCCCCTCTGTGAGTGTTGGCAGAGGGGGAGATGTCACCTGGGTGGAGCTGACAGTCTTGGTGTACAGGATAGTCCACTTTGGCTATGACTGCAGCCTGTGACAGATTGGGGGAATCCTGGCTAACCTGGTTTGGCAACCTAGCCCTGTTGCCCACCCTCCAGCACATCCACCCTCAGGCAGTGATGGAGCAGTGCCGACAGTCCCATGGGTTGGGATATGAGTCATGCTGCTGCCATCTGGAGACACATGGGACTCAGATTCTACAACACCCTCCCTATCCAATGTGTTTACCCCCCTCATGTGTCACACATCACCACTGTCTGCTGTCTTGTTTGTCTTATCTGTTTGCAGATGCATCCTCACCTACCCAACTTATCTCCGCAACATGTACCTTCCCAACATTCCACTCACCTTAAAAAAATGGGCACCTGTCCCCCCAAAAAATATTATCCCATACATAGCTTTCCATTTCACACAACTCTCCACTAGACACAAGTAATTTGGTCCATTTGGATTGACAATGCAGTTATGTTGTCTTCACCCCTCTCTCTGGAGTTTCAGAATCCAAATTCATCTCCAAATTCTGTCAAAAGTGCACAGTTGTTGCTGTACAAGAAATGGATAGCTATGGTTCTTTCCTACACCATTCCTGCATATCTCTCCCTGCCTTTCACTGTGTTTTTCTCTGCTTTACCCATTTCACCACTTTCCTATCTCCCCTTTTTTCCTTTTCTTTATATTTTATTAGAGCGGTGATGTGTGACATTCAGTGTTGTGCAGCTTTTCTCAGCTCAGCTAAATAAAGCTATAATGACTATACAGTATGTGTTTCTAACATTTAAAGACACTTGTACAAAATAAACAACTCTGTCATGTTTCGAACCCAAGCCTATTGTACCTGCAGCACACTGCATTAACCCAACATGCCAAGCAACTCTTACTTATAACAGGTAGTTTAAACAAAACATATTAATTGCCAATTACAGTCAGTAGGCATGTTTCAGGAGAGCTGAGTACAGTGCTGCACCACACAAACTGGAATAAAACCTAATGGAAAAAATAGGAGTGTACCTTGGACTCTGGTGCAATAGTGCACCACTAGACAGCCAAAGACATGATAATGGATGTAACTGAGGTCCGTGATAGCAGGTAAATGTGACCTTTTAACAGCAACATGTAGAAAGTCACCTGCTAAGGCATTCATGGCAAAATACAGATTCATCTGGGATTTTGGTGCAGCAATACATCCATATAAAGCCATGCACTTACTGATGGATGTAGAAAATGTTTGTCACAGCCCGTATGTGTGCACATATATCTTGCAAATACACCTTCTATAGCAGTGACTCAGTAGCTCTGTCGGTTAAACACCTTGCATATAGTACATTTTGCCACATGCAGTCCTGGGTTCAAAATCAGTGTTGTGTTGCAATTCAATTACATTATTGTGAAGACAGCAATTAATGAATGACTCATGCACTTATTATCCAGACAAAGCATTGCAAATTAAATAACTGCTTTTAAGTGCTGGAAGTCACAGTCCTGCAATTAGGGACACAAGTATCATTACTATATGTACTCTGTTATTGACACAGTTGCCTAACATACATACCTTGGACACATGCAGTAACTGAAGTATAAAGGGTACCCTCACCCTAGCTATGCCTCTACAAGAAGGCTGACAAAGCTGGCACAGATTCACCTACAGCTTGCTGTCCTCCAAAGTGTTCACACGCTCTGCCTATATTTACTACCTGCAGCAGCACCTGCAGCCTGTGATACACATAGCTCTATGTAAAGGTTTCTGCTACAGACCTTCCCTCTGCAGCATTGTAGTCTCCTCATCCCAGTAATGTCCATCTCAACAGCTAAGAAAGGGGCTCTGTTCTACATGAAGGCCTTATATATTGCACAGTGGTTGCATGTCATTATATAATGATAGTGCAACTTAGCTGTTCTGGCTGCAATTAGCATAGCAGGACCACAGATTGGTTTAGAGGCAATTACCTGCTAATGTGAAGCATGTTTAAATGCAAGCAGCTGGCTATGGGCAAACATTCTGTATAACAGTTTCCTCACACAGAGCAAACCTTTGCGAAACATTACTAGTAGCATATTTCAACAAAGGAGTGCTGCACTCCACCAGTATGTAACTGGGTTTTGTGTATAACACGATGCAGATGGGAGGATAGAGGTATGGGAGAATAGGGATTGCAGCAATAATCCTGTCTTCAACCTGTGGTAATGACATGTCATTGATACCCTGCTGTCCTACACATACAAGGGATGCACAATATATCAGGGCTGCATTGTCTTTTGTAATTCTGGCACACTTGTGTTGTTAGACTGTCCCTATATAGTAGTCATAATAGCACACTACTATTTGTCTGGCACTGTCTTATGACATATTATTGTGTGGCTAACCTTAGGGTACACACCACAGTGGACTGGAGCATTGGGTGTATGATCCTACAGCAGAGTGTCTCATGGCACACAGGGAGCTACCTCAATAATGATACTACCTCTGTACTGCAGCCATACATGTAGTATGTTGTCACACTGTGGGGTATGACATATGTGAGCAAGCAGTGGATAGTGCCAGCCATTTTGTTCTTGCTGTATCTGTACTTAGTGGACATCCATGTATTTGATCCTGTAATGTATTTCCATGTTGGTGTGTTTCAGGACTAATGTATCATAAACAGTATGCCCCCTTTTCAGATGCAGAGAATGAACTAATACTTCAAAGCCTATGGCAGCATCAAGACATCCTCCTATCCAGGGGGAGGCATAACAGGGAATGGAGGGGCTGCACTGTGGGCAGACCTTGTACAGGATGTGAATGAGACTGGCCACCAGGACAGGACATAAGAACAGGTTTGACATCATGCTACAGACATGCTGAATGCTGCAAAATGAAGGGCAGCTGACGTAGCCAGGGATTGTGCAGTCACTGGTGGAGGGTCTGCAATGGACCAACCACTCAGGGCCACTGAGGAATTCCTGATGAACCTAGGGACACACGACAGCTCCCAGGCATCCATCACGGCATATATTGTGGAGGTGGGCGCCACAGTGTTCACAGCAGAGGAGCATGCAGGTAGGCTTACATTGATCACCCTTATAATACTGTAGCAGTCATCCTGTCAGGCTGTACATACCTTGATATGGGTGCCAGGTCTGTTTGCTGTGGATGGGAGGTTTTAAGTACACTCATACTCAGAATGTCACCAATACATCAAGTAGCACAGTAGCTACTGTGCATGTGAGATATATGCAGGTATTACCTTGCTGTGTTGCAACATGTGGCAGTACTGAAATTACCTCACCATAACCTTTCTACAGGTCCATCAGGAGTTGTCCAAGGCTGTGGTCCTGCTCCTGGTAAGCTTGATACTGTTTTGTTATGGAACATATATATATGTTGGTTCACCAACATAAATCTTTTTCTTAACCCCAAAAAAACAACCTAATTTTATTCGGTCCTGGTAGACCTCCTCAGATAAGCAATGATTTCATCATAATCTCCAAAGATAACATCACTATCACCCCAACAACCCAGAAAAACTGCTATGGGAAGTTATCGATAACAACCTTAGATTTGATATTCACATAGCCCAAACAATCAAGAAAGTAAACAAAAAGCTGGGTCTCCTTTATAGAAGCAAACATTTCATGACCAAAAATACAAAATCCACAATCGCTAGGACCCACCTCTTATCCATCCTACTGTATGCCTCCCCCATACTGACAAATCTGCGCCATTCTGAACTTAAAAAAATGGAATCTTGTTACAACAAGATTGCCAAGTTCGCAATGGAGGCCTCTCATAGATCCCACCATAGGCTTGCCCTAAAGCAGCTCAGCTGGTTTGAACTGCCCCAACTAGTTTTACTTAATCAACTCTCTACAGCACACAAATTGTACTACTGCTCAACAAAACCCCATCACTACAGCATCTAATTCTTCCCTACACAACCACCAGAAACTTAAGATCCAGTCACCAAAACCTTATAAACATCAACAAACACAGAAATGATGCCAGTAAGTCACTCTTTGCCTGCACCATAGCCAGAGTTTGGAATCAACTCCCAAATCACATTACTACTACAACCTCTGCCTCCCAATTTAAAAAACTCCTCAAAAGCCAGTATTCAAACAACTGGATCTGCTCCTGTGTCACCCCAGGTTAGGCCAAACCACTGCACTGTTGCATGAATGCATGAATTCATCTGCTAAAGTCCACCAATAACTTCCTCTATTTACCCAGGTATACCTGTTCTACCCCAAACATATGGGCTTGTCAGACCGAACTCCTATTCAAACATTTTGTACTTTTTTTCTCAAATTCTGTACTAATTCTAATGTCACAAAGTACCACATAATAACCTTACTAATAATGCTTCAAAATATTTTTCTACGTCTTTTTCACAAATACTATAATACTCTCAATCTTACAATGTACTGCATATAAACCAACTACCAGAAATGTTAAACTGTCTACTACATGCTAAAATGAGTCTGTAACTGTACTTGTATATTGTCCTGATAACAAGATGTTAATATTTGATTATTGCATGTTGTAATGTAGACATACCAGAAATGTTTAACTCTGTCTACTACATGCTGAAATGAGTCTGTTATGTCCTTGTATATAGTCCTGATAACAAGATGTTAATATCTGAAGATTGCATGTTGAATTGTAGTAATAGATACAAACGAAATCTTTACTTGTACTGTACTGTATGTGGAACTTTTCTTCCTGGGCCTCCTATGAAAAGGGTGTCCAGTCAGACTTTCCCAGTTAACAAATGTAAAATAAAATTAAAAAATATATATATATATATATATATATATATATATATATATATATATATATATATATATACACAAACATATGCTATTAAGGTTAAGGGCCAGGATAATTCCCAATGCCCACTTGTGTACAATCAGAGTAGAATGTTGTTTCAGTCAGGAGCAGTTACCTATGTTTCTTAGAGTGGGTAATCACAGGAGTGTAGTTGAACAAGTAGAAACACTTTTGTAGTTATAGTTCAGAGTGAATAAACCTCCTGGTGTACATGAGGCAATTAATTCGACATGCCTTGTAAAAACTGAAAGGTCAATGGTACATACTTTAGACACTGAATCTTGCATCTGTATATATTTGTTAAGATAAGTTTACTGGGTTTTATGTGTTGTTTTATCACATATAGTGTTATATTGCATACCTAAAAAGTACACTGTACTGGTCAAGTGGCATGTGATGTACCTGCCATGCTTGTTATAAAGGCCTTGAGTTGAATGTGTATTTTGTTGTGAGGAAGTCTGTTCTGCATGAAAGCGGAGATGAGAAGATGTGAGACTGGTAACGCAGTTGTGGATCCTCATTGTTATGACTCTTTGTGGATTTTCCATACATAATTGTGCAGGTAGAAATATACTACTTTTGTCTTGCTTTCCACAAGTGCCTGGGGGGTTAGGGTCTCTCCCCCACACAACCTGATGTCAGTCTCTCTTTGGACTCATGATGATGGTGGCCACAGTGAGGCACAGATGGGATTGCTGGGGCTGAATCTGTCCCAAAAGTTGATATTCCTCCTCTGCCCCATTGTCACTGCACACAGTCAGTATGCCCATACATACCCAGTCCCCACAGGCCTCATATATTGCACA
The DNA here is from genome assembly GCF_019279795.1 of Protopterus annectens. Taxonomy (NCBI): domain Eukaryota; kingdom Metazoa; phylum Chordata; order Ceratodontiformes; family Protopteridae; genus Protopterus; species Protopterus annectens. The sequence goes on along the minus strand of NC_056735.1, from coordinate 197,699,264 downwards.
GTTAGAGGGTGGAGACATTGAACAGGCCAGTGTGACAACTTTGGCTTCTGTGAGTGAAGACACTGGTCATAGCCAGACAGCTGGCGAGGACCCACACATGCGGATTGACGGGGGTGCTCATACGAGGACAGCTGTCCATCTATCACCTGTTGCTGGAGTTACATCATGGGTCATGGTGCATGTTTTGGGCTGTCATGCAGGCACAGGCATGTTCTGAATGGAACACCAGATGTATGCTTAGAGTTATGGCTGCAGCACAGTCTGACATCTGTGACTGCCTCCACAGCACTGTGGACACCCTGGATCAGTTAACTGATGCAGTGAACAGATGGTGGGCTGAGAGAGTGTCTATCTTGGACCGCACATTGGCTGTGCTGGAACGTGTGGTTGGAGTTGGGCATTGGACCCATGGACATAGGTCTGGAGCACCATTTGCTGGGAGTCCATGCAGCCATGCACAGTTATGCTCCCATAGTGGAAGTACATCCAGCACTACAGAGCAAAGTATGCTTTCCACACCATGATGTGGCAGGCCATGGGGCACATGGTCCTGAGCAGTCCCGTGGGGGACATGGTCCCAGCAGATAGCAGTCACCATCAGGTACTAACACCATATCTGACTTTGGGCATGGTGGTGCCATTGCAACCCTGACAGAGCCAGTTCCCCTGTTCAGGGCTGGAGATGGTGAACTGTCAACTCTATTATGAACAGTCCAAACCTGTCCAACATACACACTTGTAAGGCTAGCACTGAGCTTGACTGTGTACATGCATGCACTCACACACCACTGTCATGTGCAGGTCACCTACAGACACACACACCACCTTTCCATGGTCCATCTAACCTGTTCCCCTTCCTGACTCACACGCATGCTGTCAACCATTTGGGTCAGCCCAGGACTCCAGCACACCCACACATCACCTTGTGCAAGTGACGATACATGTGCCACATCCCTGTCATCTTTCCTATCGATGCAGAGGAATGAAACCATGTGTCTGATGCACAGGGTGACTACCTTACTTGACATGTACTTGTGTAATGCAGTGTTGTTTTCCCATGCCACTTTTAGTGCTCACCAACATGCACTGTATGCTGGCATGTGTCATGAGTATGTAGCATACTTTTGTGGACCTTATGTTCTACAATGTTGTACTGCTGGTATTGTTACATTAAGACAGGTATTTCATGGACCTGTGTATATTTCTGTTCTAGGAGTCTGTGGGATAACTTATGAACACATAGGAGCAGTGAAGTGGCACAGCACTGCATGGCAGCACAGCAGAAATATGACTTCAGCAAGGTACAGCAGTATACATGCATGGCTCCATAGGTTCCTATCTGTACGACAGTCTACCAAGGAGAATTGCAGTGGTCAGTGTACTCATGCATTCATAATATGTGATAAGGTCTGCTACAGGAGAAGGTATAGGTTCATAGGTTCATAGGTTCATACTAGGCTATCTGCCCGAGGGCATTTACAAGCCTAGCCCATAGTTTTGTGGCTTACGCCACCCCTTTAGTATGGGGAACTATACCCATTATTTTGCTGTGCCTCTGTTGAGCAGTGACACTGAGGTAATCCCTGGGGTATATCTGCGATCTCCCATCCATTGGTCAAGATTTCTCTTGAACAAGGCCAGCGAGGTGCTCTGCCTCACATATACCGGGATTTTATTCCACAGCATAGGGAGTCTTTGGGTGATGAATCTATCCCTCCAGCACGTCCTATTAATAGCCGTGTCGAGGTTTAAGTCTCCGCCCTTGTGGCTCTGACGGATCTAGATTTTTGAGGTGAAGCATATTCATCAAATCTGGGTTTGACATGGCCTTGTATGTTAGGCAAAGGTCACCTCTGAGCAAGCGGTAAGCAACTGAATAGAGCTGGAGTTCTTTCAGTCGGGCAGCATAGGACAGATGTTTGAGACCCTTTATCCTTTTGGTGAGGAACTTTTGTGGCCTCTCCAGCTGCTGCAAGTGTCGGGTCAGATACATTCCGAATGGGGCATTGTACTCAATCATTGGTCTGATGAGTGATGAGTATAGGGAGACTATGACCTCCCTTGATCTAGATGAGAATCCCCTCATGATAAGGTGGGCAGTGTAGAAGGTCTTCCTAACTACTTTAGCTACATGGGTGTCGAATGACAGACTACTATCAACCTGGGTCCCCAGGTCCCTGATAACTTGATGACCTTGCTGGAGTGTATATGCTGCCTATCTGTAGGAAGCATAGTAGATGGATGACTCACTGTAAGGACATTAGCCTACTATGTGATATCAGCACTACATGCTTGTGGGAGGCATTTGTCTAGCAGGCATAAACACACCCTTGAAACAGACCCTGCCTAATGGTTCACAGAGCACCTCAGTGGAACTCAGCACATGCTATCTGTTTAATTGGCTGGGTGGCCATCATCTCAACACACAGTGTCTGCTGAGTCCCTTTTGGACTGGGGCAATATGTGCTGGTCCTGTACAGAGAGGTATACAGATGTATCTGATTGTGATGGCTGCATGGCCATTATGCTAGTTAAGTTCTCATGTCCTGTGGATCCATAACATGGTGCTCTAACAGCCTCACACACAAACATGGCCACATTCAGGCTATCACCATTTCCACTCTCTGCATACAGGACATGTCAAGGCATACACATACTGCAAGTTGGCTGTATGTAGAGTAGAACACTTACTTATGTACTCGTACACACTACAGATCATAGTACTTGATGCATTAACAAAACTCATGTCTGCTAGTACTATCAGTTAGAGCATATAGTGCTTGTTGATATCAACAAGCCTTGTTGTAGTCAGTCATGTGGGGGATCACATCATTCGCTACAAATAAAATGATGCAAAACCCAATGTCTTCTTTACAAAGGTCATTACACATATGCTATATGGATATACACACACACCATGTTGGGCAGAATGAGATTATAACCCCAATCTATCTAGGCTTATATACTACAGATCACAGTACTTATCACATGCACCATGGCTTAAATATGGCACTATACTGTCAGTTGGTAGTCTTAAGGTGACTAACATCATCAGGCCTTGTAGAATAGGGCAGTGTGGAAGCCAACAGCAAGTTACAGGGCCAAAAAGTGCATAGCCATTGTAGGTGGATAGCACATAAGGGCATGCTTGCTTTTTGCAGGGGTATACACACACACACACACACACACACACACACACACACACACACACACACACACACACACACCACACCAAGTGGGCTGCAGTGAGATTAGAACCCCTACCTATCTAGGCTTATACACTATAAATCACAGTACTTATCACATGCGCCACAGGATAAGTCTGTTGTATGTGCGATTGCAGGCATAGTACTTGCACATTACACAAACTAGGCTTGTGTTGAACAGCATCTTTGGCCTGTTGAGTGATATTGCTTCATACTGTTATCTGCATCTAGTATCCCAGCAGTGAGATAAAAGTGAGTGTATACAGTTACCAGTATGGTCATATGTGGCTGTTTGCAGTTAGATAGGTGACACTGTGGTAATAGAAATTGTGCCCTGTCCATACGTGTGTTGACACCATTATACATTACATCACCTGCTCACCTGTGTCTGTCTATGTGGTGACATCCAGCAGGTATAAGGGTCTGTAGATAAGTGGATTATGTACTGTTGTACCCTTAGTATGGATCCTTTGAACAAGATTATGGCTGTGCAATTTACTCACCATTATTAGGGTATGTCAGACAATGAAGACATCCACGCACATTTCTTTTTATAACAGGGGATGTATATATACATGTAGCTGTGTGTGTGTGTGTGTGTGTGTGCGTGTGTGTGTGTGTGTGTGTGTGTGTGTGTGTGTGTGTGTGTGTGTGTGTGTGTGCGTGTGTGTGTATGATATGTATACATGTTCTTTAGATATATAGAGGAGTCTATGTATCATTTTAATATCAGTATATATCTATTTGACACTACATAGTGATAGATATACTATGCTTGTGAGCAAGAGATACTGACAGATGGATATATAAATGTATATGTCTGTATGTACAGACATTTTTACATAACAGATCATTTCAATGAAGGGCCAACAGAATTGCGGTCATTCTCACTAAGTGTATGGGCATGCCCAGTGGGACTGTCAGTACTTATAATGTGACTCCAGGCCACACCTACCTGTATTCCCTTCCAGGATTTTGTATGTTACAGACATTAACATCTGCCCCTGTTGCAGTACTGCTACTGCACTTCACTCAAAATGTCCACAGCATTCCCCAGCTGTCTGCTGTACTAAATATGTCACTGAGGTTGATAATGTTACACCATCAACAGACTGACAGTCTGCATACCTCTCAATTGTCCTGATTTTCACAGACTGTCCAGAGTTTTGCCTGATATGTTTGGTTTTTTCCTCACACATTTGTGGACTTCTGGTATTTTATTGAATACTGACATCAATACATTCTACTAGCTACAGAAAAAAACACTTGTGTGTCAGACTTTATATCTATCAGAAAATATGTACCACTGCCAACCACTTTAATTACAGCAACTGTCTTTGTTTATGTGACCAATATTTAAACTCTGTCCCTATGTTTGGTCTTTTGCCCCCACCCCCAATCTTTCTGGCTTTGTCCAGATTTCTTCCAGTAAGAGGTTGGGATGTATGACATTCTCTGAAAACACCAACATACTACAACCTCACATGCAAAATATGTGAGTAATTCCAGATTAGCACCATCAACACCATCACCCATACTAGCTTCTCTAGTCTACTGGGCCGCAGAGGTTGCTAGACAGAGAGGGGACATCCATCACACAGTCAATAGCACACATATGTACATTGTCATCCTGCATGAAGAGAGACATACAATGTGTGATCTCTATCTATATTACAGCCCTGAGATTGTCCGGTCCACTGATATACCATAGCTGATTTTCTGTTAAAGTGGTTATATGGACACACTGCTGTGTTGGGGATGGGGGAACAACAGCACATGATCAGATTTTGTAGACAGTAGTCCAAATATCATGTGTGCTCCCTGTTTCACATCTCCCTTGACTCATGTTATGAATATGAAAATAGCAAGAGGCTCTTTTTTCAGCCATAAGGAACCACAAACTGACTGTTTTTCCAGTTAGAGTTTATGCTAAAGCACGTTGTTTTCTCTTGTATTGGCTGTTTTTCTAGTTGGTTTATATAGATGTCGTAAATATTCCAACCATTAGGCTTAGTGAAAATTAAGGAACACATACTATTTGAATGGGTATCAGTTGTCCCATGTGGATGTTAACACTGAATCAAATAGCCCACTATATTCCGTTGCATAACAGGAGGAGATCCATACATATAATACCTTATTATAATAATTCTTACAATTAGTGTGTAGGTTAAAGACTTACCTCCAGAATGCAGCAGTTGACAGAACTGTAGTTCAGGGCTGACTCTGTGTGATGCAAGTGGTACACAGCCAATACATGGATAGGTACAGGTTGTGTGGGTTGCCTGGCATCAGAAAATTTCATATATGTGAGTAGGAGTAAGGTGTAATTTCCTAGGGGCCCTAGGTTGTCAGTAAATGTGCTATGCTGTGAGTGTGGCTGTGGTGACCTAGGCACTGGTTGGGGGTTGTGTATCCATTCCCTAGGCTGATCCTGCTGCAGCTGCTTCCATGGGATCATATTATGTAGCATGTCACATGCTGCAAACATATGTGCACATGTGGCTGGACAGTACTGCAGGGCTCTACCAGATATATTGAGGCACCAGAACCATGACTTCAGCAACCCAAACACATGGTCTATGATGCTCCTAGTTTGCGCATGTGCCTCATTATGGCATTCTTCCTTTGGTGTGTATGCATTTCTGATGGGTGTCATCATCCATGGTTCCATTGCATAGCCAGCATCCCCCACAAAATGGCCATGTGGGATGTCCCCCAGGCAAACAATTGGTACAGCTGTGATGTGTGCCAGATATGGGAGTTGTAGTAGCTGCCAGGGCTGCCAACACACACATTCATGATAATGCCCTGGGCATTGCACAAGTCCTGGCTTTTGATCGAGTGGTACCCCTTGTGGTTGAAATAGATTCTACCCTCCTCACCGGGTGGTGCCTTGATGTATACATGAGTGCAACCTATGGCACCCAGTACCTCAGGTTAGTGCGCTACATGGTAGAAGTGTTGCATATTGCTGGTCCTTGCTTCAGGGGTGAGGGGAAAATATATGTGCTCACTGGCATGTGGTAGCATGGCATTCAGGAACTGATGGAGTACCCTGGATGCTGATGTCTGTGAGAACCTCATCATGTCCCCAGTTGGTCTTTGGAAGGTACCTGTGACTATTATTCTAAGGGCTACACATACCTTTGTTTGGCTCTGGGTCTGAGTTGAGGATGGCAGAGCTCCATGAGTTTTTGTAGTATGTCCCTGTCCACCCTGTAGTGCTCTACAATCTCCAGCTCCTCTAACTACTGGAAGGTTAGTCTGCGCCTGAAAACTCTTCTTCTTCTTTGACTTGACTTATTGTCAGCAGCAGCAGCAGCAGTAGCATTGATTTCAGCATCTAACACATACAGATGTAGCAGACCTGCAGCAGCCCCTAGCATTCTTACAGTTAAAATTCCCAAGTCTGTACTCCAATGGTGCAGATTATGGGGGAAAATGAGATTGTAGGGTATAGGCATACTTTTATAATGCTCTACTGTAGGTGCTGCCTGCATGACTGGCTACCTTTGATGCTGTGCACCTGCCTAATATATCACTGACATCATTTAAAAGCCCTAGTTTAAGTTAAGCAAGGATCAACACTAATTAATACATCATTGGCCTTTTAGATACTCTGAGCACTGCAGAGCACCACACAAATGTGCACCCCATTGGTAAACAATGCTTAGTAGTTAGTGCACACACCCCCAGACTTGTACACTCAGCACTGCAGCACAGCACACCATGCAAACAGGTTCAGCTATGCTCTAATCAAATCAGACGTTAGTAGACACACCCTTTCCTGATGTCAGCTACCTCCTCTGTGGACACCAACATGGTCCTCTACCTACACAGAGGGATCTGCAGACACATTTATCCCATTATGCTATTCAGTAACTCCACCTCATTTGCACAGGGATCCTTGTTCACAACCTGAATACTACACATTTCCAAGCCCTTTCACATTAGCAACAGCAGCAATGCACCATTGTTCATAGGTTCATAGGTTCATAGGTTGGTACTAGGCTGTCAGCCCTAGGACCTATACAAGCCTAGCCATAACAATTCCCTGGGTATTTCTTCCCACAATATTTACTTCTCTGGACCCCTGTCTAGCAGAGCGACTGACATGATCCTCGGGGTGAATTTCCTATCTCCCATCCAATCATCAAGGTTCCTTTTGAAGAGGGCCAAGGAGGCTCTCTGCTTGACATGTATGGGCAGTCTATTCCAGAGTATGGGGAGTCTCTGGGTCAGGAACCTATCCCTCCAGCATGTTTTGTTCATTGTGATGACAAGGTTTAGATCCCTGGAGCGTGTGGCTCTGAGGGATTGGGATTTCTTTAAGTGGAGCATGTCCAACAGCTCAGTGTTTGACATGGCCTTGTATGTTAAGCAAAGATCGCCTCTGAGTAGACGATATGCCACAGAGTATAGCTGGAGTTTTTTAGACGGTCAGCATGTGGCATCTGCTTTAGGCCTGTGATTCTTTTAGTGAGGTAGTGTAGTGTAGATGTTGCATGCAGGGTCCTTTCTGTCTTTTCCACGTTTTTTTTTTTTTTTTTTTTTTTTTTTAATAAGGCATCTTTGTGCACTGTGGTTCACCATGCAAACATGCCAAGATTATTAAAAAATATATTTTAACGTATTTACTGTAACCTTTGGAACACACAGAGGATAATTTACTCATATCTGTGTGTGCTGTGCCATTTCTATCTATCTACCTACATTTTTACAGTCCCTTTTGTCTGTCTACAGTCCTGTACATGGAATTTTTTGGTGTACCCCACAGCCACTGACACGGGGTCTGCATTGCTGCTTATCTGCTTGCTGGATCACTCTACCTGCCTCATTTGCATGAGATTAACCTACTTATGAGGTGATTTGCATACCACAGAAGTTTCCGTGTCAGAAAACACGTATGTACCAGCAGTGCTTAATGAATCTAAAAATGTTTGCGGCCATGTTAGTAGCACAGCACAATGCCTACATGGAAAGAAAAAATGTGTAGGCTTTATTAAATTCCCCCCATTGCTTCTGGTAGTTTAAGAATTTTAGGAAACCAGGATGTTAAAAAGTTTGTCATGCTGCTCCTTTCTATTCCCTCAGGCAAACCAAAAATGTGCATATTGTTTCTCTGAGATCTATTCTCCAAGACATCTATTTTACTCGTAATAAGGTATTTTGTTTTAATAAGAATTCAGTGTTGTTTTCCTCTTCAGCTAATCTACCTTCCACATCAGTTAATGCTTCTTCTATTCCAGATATCTGTACTTTTTGTGGATTAAGAGGCTCTTGAATTTGTTCCATTTGTTTTGTACATCTGTCCTTAAAGTTATCAAATTTATTGTCCATGTTATCTATTTTCAGTGATAATTCATGAATATATGTCAGGGCTATCTGAAATTCTTACTTCAGAGATGAGTCTTGAGAGCTTGTTTTTATGTGACTCATTTTGTAAGTGTACAAACTTTCCAGATAAAAGTTTGACAGGAAAATAAAGGACTCTGGATAATTTTTAGTTGTTATTGAACAGGATAACTTAAATTATTAGATTTTCACCAAAAAAAAATGAGTGTGGTAACTTAGAAATGTAATTTCCTGTCATAAATATGATGAGAATAGCAGAACTGGTGAAATCTGGTCCTAAGTGCACAGCATCCTGGCCACACCCCTCCAAAGTCTAATTTCTGAATCCTGGTAAAGGTGTATAAATAAAATAATGGTAACAAGGTAGAGTTACAAGCTGACATGATTTGCTAAGCATGACAGTGAAATGGTCTGCATGGGATGTGCAGAGCTGGAGTTAAATGTTTATAAAAAGTTATGAAAAAGTAGGACATTTCAATGTTTACATTTATAATGCAAAAATGAAGTATGCTACTGTCATTTGGGGGGGTGCACATTCAATCAGTGGGTATTAGTAAAATGGCATTAAAACATGGTCATTCTGAGATAGAAATGTTCATTTGGTAAAGCAGCTGTAACTACTACTTATGTTTTCATAACTACATTAATTTAGTAAAAGCTGTGTTACTAGCAAGTGGATAAATTATACCTTCTTATACAAAGTATTAAGGCCCAAATTGTTTACACTAATACTTGCCATATAACACATATGAATTTGCAGATTAATATTGTTTTGAAATATAGTTAAATTACTGCATGCATAATTTGCATAGATTCAGCAATATTACAAAACAACAATAAGCTGTCCCATCTTGTCATAAATCATTGGAAAGCTGTTGAACAGGTGAACAATTCTGTCACTGATATCTTGTATCAGTTCTACACACTTACACAGATATAACATTTTGTTTATAACACTAGTATTTTTGGCAAATAAAATACAGTTTTTCTTTCATAAATCTTTAAGATAAAATCAGCATCTACACTGAGGGCCTATATTACATCAGCGAACGCTTAAAATAGCAAACGCTGATATAGCAATATATAAAGCAAAAACTTGAAATCCTGAAGACACGGAACAGCAATTTCTTTCACAGGGAAAAAAATTGCTGTTCCACAAAAAAACAAAACAAAAAAAAAAAACTTCAAAACACTAAATAAAGTGTGTGGGGGGGTTGTTCCACACACACCCCTACTTAAATATACCAACTCCAAGATCACACCACAGTGGAAGAAATGGCAAAGTCCCAAAAATGGCTAAGCGATTTTTTTTTTCCCTGGGAAAAAATTGCTGTTCCGTGTCTTCAGATTTCAAGCGTTCGCTTTTAAAGTGTTGATAAATCAGCATTTGCTATTTTAAGCGTTTGCTGATTTAATATAGACCCTACACCAAGACCTTTGCTACCCAGTTTATACACCATTGTCTACTAAAGAGATATCATGTTTTGCATTTTTTTATAATTTATAACAATTATCAGATATTATAAATGCAATGGAGTTTGGTTTCAGTGAAGGAGTTTGGATAGCAGCTCTCAGGGACAAAGTGGCTTCCTGGCTTAGAAGATCTCAGGAAGCAAAGGAGTTAATTAGCCTCCTGATGTTCAGGATTAAATGTGTTAAGATTCATTCAGATGCAGTGCCAGTAATATATTCAGCAAGGTTTGTACCTGTAGTGCTTAAAAAAAGAATTGGTCTTTATGGGATTATTAAACAAGCAGAGATAAATTAATATGAGAATAGAATGCCTACTGTCATTAGACAAGATGAGCTAAGAATAAGAATATAGATTCAGAACTAAAATGAATGAATTAAAAGCAACACTATCCACTGCAAACTGTTGAAAAGGTTGTTTCTAATATGCTCAATGCCAAATACCCTTTTGTGTCAAATGTAAAACAATGCCCTTGCAAAAATCAAACTATATGAAGCTAATTATAAGCTATGTATTTTTGTAATAATTTTTATTGTATTATGGCTTAAGACACAGGCAAACATACATTTATATACAATAAAACAAAACATATTGACATGTTCCCAGTTACATATATTATACATCTCATATGCTCATTTGTATAACTATCATCAGTCCAACATTACATAATTTTTTTCACTTCTTGCTTCTCTTAAACTTCATTCCACCTACAGTTCATTAGTCTGCATTTATTGTCCCCACAATTTCCATTTATTTCTATGCAATTTGCTCCTACCCCTCTCTAAAGATCCGTCTTTATCTATGTTACAACATTCAGTACTTCAAGTACAATTGGTTTAGACTCTGATTTCCATTTTCTAGGAATTATTTTTTTGGCAGCCACCAGAATTAAACTTTAAATGACCTTAATATGTCTATGCAATTCAGATCCTATGCTCTAGCTCAGAAGAATCATTTCCTTATTTACACGTATTTGCTCATTCAATTTTTCTGACAGAGTACTCTGTAAAGATTTTTTTAAAGTCTGCCTTTTCGTTACACTCTCAAAAAGATCTCCCAGTTAACTTTTTCTTCCCTATCACACCTTCAACATTTGCCATCTACCTGGAGAAAAAATCTTTGGAGTCTGCTGGGGGTATAAAACTATCTGTACAAACATTTCCAAGCAAAAATCTTAAACCTTCAACATTTTGCTGCATACTTAGGAGCTATACGTATATCCCTTCATTGTTCTCTTGGAAATTGCTTAGCCATTCTCTCTTCCCAAATTTTTCTAACTTCTAATTGTTTTATATAGTTATGCAATATTTTATTTGCCCTAATAATTATCATTTTTTTAACAGCATCTTCTGTTCTACATTCAATTAAACCTCTACCAAAGTATGTCTTTCACTTTGGATCCCCCTAGCCCTTTCTCTTTGCCTATACTCTGATATCAAGCACTGGTAGGGAAAGCAGTTTCTACGCTGCAGTCCATATGTCTTCTTCATCTCTTCCTATTCGGTTACCTTCCCCTTCCTAGTCATTTGTTCCCAATACTGTGATTCCTTTGCCAGTTTTCTCCAGTAAATTGCAGCTCCTTCTTGCATATTCTCTGTACCTCTAACTGCAGGCATCTCTATCAGCAAAATCTCCTTTCTCCATTCTCATGCTGGCTTAGTTCTCAGAATACTTTCTGCTCTTTTAAATTACTCTTCCACCCCACCCATAAGACCACACCCACATCCTTTTCTATACAATCCAAAAATGGAACAATTATCTCCCCAGACTCCTATACTAAACTATTAGGAGTTACCATTGACAATAAACTTAGATTTGATATCCATATCAATCAGACTATCAAAACCGTTAATAAGAAACTTGGGTCACTATATAGAATTAAATCCTTTCTGACTCCAATTGCAAAAATGACCGTTGCCCACTCACATCTTCTCTCTACCCTCCTATATGCCTCCCCCATGCTTACTAATCTTAACAAATCTGACCTTAATAAACTATCATGTTGTTATAATCATATTGTCAGATTTGCAACTGGCATGCCCTACAGAACCCATCACTGCATTAACGTACAAAACCTTGGTTGGATAGAATTCCCAAACCTTTTCCAGCAGAGCCAACTTATAGAGGCATTTAAAATTCTCAAACAACCTGACAACACTCCTGCACTGAAAAATTTAATCAAACCTTACAACAATCTCAATAGTTTACACTCTTCAAACAAGCTACTAGTACAAACAGTCAAATCCAGCAACGCAGGGGGTGATACACTCTTTGTCAATGCCATCGGAAAAATATGGAACTCCCTTCCTTCCAGCCTCACCATCATTACCTCCCGATGCCAATTCAAAAAAAGGCTAAATCACCATTTCAAGTCACACTGGCTTTGCCAGTGCTCAAACCCAGATTAACTCTTCCTCAGCTAGCAAATTTCTTTCTTTTTCAGGTCTAACCAAATATTTAACCTATGGACCTTTCTCTCAGCTGACCCACCCCATATTTTCCTTGTGAATCTTTTTATTTTTGTTCTTAAATGAAAACCTTTTAAAACTATGCTAAACGGACAGCCTAGAAAGAGAAAAAGTATGTCGCAGTCTGTGTCTGGTATTCATAATTGTTCTTTTAATATAAATACTTTATGGTGTCTCCTCCTTTTGTTTAATTACCAAATGAGAAAATATGTACTCTATGTAACATGTATGTAACTTACTGTCAATGTGGAGCTTTTCTCCCCGGGCCTCCGCTGAAAATGGACATGTATCCAGACGGACCATCCCGGTCAACAAATGTAAAATAATAATAATAATAAAAATAATTTTATGAATGTAATATTCAGTATAGCTGTTATTATCTTTAAGGATTTGCATCCAAAATCCCACCCTCTCCTTATTTCCTGAACCCCCCCCCCCCATTTTATCATCATCTCTTTCACCTTTGAATTATAACTTTCTGCTTGTGTTTTGTATATGAGCCTTACTTGTGTAGCTCTAAAATATCCCCTCAAATCATGCAATCTTAAACCATCTTGTTCTATTGGAAGGCTCCACTAATCCCACTTGTCCTTTGCCATCTTCCCCTAACAGATAAATTCCTTCAACTCCTTATTAATTATTGTCCACAACTTCACTAGTTGATAAAATAAGCCTGATCTGTACATAAAAATAAAGGGACTAAAACTATTTTCACTCCACATTCCTATTTTCTCAGTTTTTGTATAATCTTTTGTCTTGTCGGTTTCCTCACATCCTTGGCTGCCATAACAGAAACCTTTTTAATCCAGTCTTCCAAAACTTAATTTTATCTTATCCCCATAAAGATGGATATTGCTGGACCAGTTCATGTGTAACTATATAATTTATGGCTATAACCTTTGTTTTACCTTCATTAATTTTATACCCAAAAAGACTTGTCTCAAAATGTTCCACAACACTGAGTTGTCCTTTTCTGGTTTTATCAGGAACAAAATAATATTGTCTACAAATAAAGTCAACATTTCTTGATTACCACACAAGTTATATCCTTAAATTTCTACTTCCCTTATTTTCTTTGCCAATGTCTCTAAATATAAAGCGAGTAACAAAGGGGAAAGTAGACACCCCTGCCTGGTTATTGTGTTCAGATATAACTTATCAGAGAAGAACCCTCGCACTTTCATGTTTTCCACCAATACCTCAGATATCCTCCAGAGACACACACACACACACGCACGCACACACACACACACACACACACACACACACACACACACACACACACACACACACACACACATTTTCAGAATGAGTTCACGATACAGTTTCAGTTCCTCTTCCATTTTCTACATTTATAGCAGCATGCTCCCTCCAGCCAGACAAATCTGACATATCCAGAAAACACCTACTATACACTCTTAAAATAAGCTAACCATATTTTTTATTTAGGGTAGTCATGGTTGAGCAGTGTCTCTATTCAAAAGGCAGATATAGATTACAGGTTTTGTATAAATTCCATTAGTTAAATAAGTAACTAGTCAGAAATTTTGAAATTCAGCAATGAAACTCTTTACTTAAAGAAATTAAGCAAGTGTGCCTGAAAAGGGCACTTGGATCAGATCACTTACCTGTTAAGAAACTTTAAGCAAATAAAGATAACAAACAAACAAAAGCTGGCTAAGAACTCATGTCACCTAGTGTTTATCTCCTTATCCATAGCTGTCAGTATCAGACAATAACACAGACCTGAAAGAATTCATGTACAAAAAAAAAATCTTATTCTTCAGTAAGATGTGCAGTTGCAACTCACTACACTATCTTGTAATATGTCATATATCAATGCATGCAAAAAATAACTATATATTATTGTGACTGAAAAAAAAAACCCAAAACCAAGAAAAAGTAATTCCTTAATCTTTACAAATACTAGTATAGTCCAACAGTAGCATTCATATTAACCTCATAATCCATGAAGTCAATTATTTCTTAAGCGTTTGTTGACCACTTCCAAAACTGCATTCAAAGATGCAATAGTAAACATAGTATAAGCCTTACCAAGAAGCTCATCACTTAGCTGCTAGTAGCGTACAGGCCAGTCATGAAGACACTACTGTTAAAAGGAAGGGACCATGTTTTACCATCAACAGATGACTGATAATAAAAATCCCTTTAATGTATAATAGATGTATTTGCATACCCAAAGATCCAATCAATAAACCAGAGCAATACAGAAAAAGAAATCAATCAACTTGAAAGCATCAGTAACAAATGTTGCTTGCTAAAGGCAAGAAGACAGTATTCTTTTAGACTATTGGCCATTTCCCATATTACATCCCCATGAAAATATTTTGCAAAATACATCCCTCAAACTAACTCAGCATATCAACTACTGTGGCATATTTACAGAAGTGCCATAGTGTAAACACCACCTTTAGAAACTTCTGTATTGCAGAGCAAAATGCAACACTTACTGGCTCATCAAAAACAACATTATTTATCTATTTATTTAGTTATTTATCAGCCTTTGATTACCAAGAAATTCCATTTGGGCTTATATAACCCTTTTCAGTTGCGGCCTGGGGAGAAAATCTCCAAATACATGAATATGATAAATGTGTAGAATAGTTTACATAAAGATATTACATAAGATTGCATGAAATAAGGAAATAAACTACATGTTGAGCTGAAATAGATAACATTTCTCCAATGTTTAGATACACCAAATTAACTATATTAAGTTACAGACACATTTAAACTGCTGCCATATTGCTCATTTGTGGGAAGAGAAGACAAAAATAGGAAGAGGTTGTACAGGAGTCATGATAGTAGTTAGAGGCATTTGAAACTACACAGGTGAGGATGAAAGCATATACGACAGTGTGAAGGAGCATTACGGATGAAATGTGGAGTGCATAGTAAAACAAACAGAGTGGATGTGTAATGACTAGAATAATGTGACATGTAGAAGGAGGAAACGTGTTATAGAAGTGGTGAGGAAAGGATGAACAGTTTTCCAAACATGGGTGGTGGAGTATTAAGAAGGGTTTTATCCTGGTGTGATGTAACAGCAGACCCACTTGCTTGGTAGGTGAAGCCTCAACTGTAATTTGAAAGAGTTAACATTCTGTATGGATCTAATGGAAACAGATAAGGAGTTCCATAGTTTGGCAAGAGGATTTGAATATGAGGTGTCACCTGTATTCAGTAGTGTAGCAAGAATAGGGTGAGGGCGCCATGTGCCCTGGGTGCAGGGTGTTAGAAGGTGCAATCCTGAAATGCTGTTCCTGCATTCTTCTTTCTGTACTGGCATTTCTGAATACTCATACAGAAAGCAACTTGCCATCTTCTGGGGTAAGCTGTAGCAATCGGCTTGTTACAGTTTAAAATGTAATGATTTTTATTGTTTTCTTTGGCTGTTCCACTGAAGAGCAGTGGCAGGGATGGGTCATGTACCTGGGAGTGGGCATGCGCTTTAAACTGCCGCAAGCATTCTATCAGAGCAGGTGGTGTACTAGTTCAAAGACCAGCACATAGCACTAGTTGAGCGAGCTATGCCTCTGCCTGCACTATTGAATGATTTTACTATACTGAGCAGACTCTTATCCTGGGAGCGAAGTAATCTTTTTGGACTGCACAGTTGTTCAGTACTGTTTAAAGGTGGACACTTTTCAGATATGTACATCAATTTGCATACCATGGTAAGCTGGGTTAGAGATAGGTGGTATGACAGTTCTAACCAGTTTAGTTCCTTAAGGGTGATGCAGTGATGAGTTTGTAGTGATGGTTGATGACAAGTTTTTCAATTTTGGAATAGCATTGTTGCAACTTAGATATCAGAGATGCTTGAAAGTTTGTGAAGATTGGTGTGACTTAGAGAAATGTAGTATGCATGTTGAGGTTATCTGGCTGCACTAGTGAGGAAAGATTTTGCTCTGTACATTGCTCCTACATTTCAGTGGGTCTTTTTTATTATATGAGATATATGATCAAATTTCATTTGATCATCACTGGAGACACTAAGTAATATAGTGTGATCTATTAATTCAATTATGGTATTGCTGTTGGAGGTAATGACATATGAGGTTTTTGGTTTGAAAGTTGTTTGGGGGAAAAGAATATTAATTTAGATTTTTGTTTTGTGTGTGTTCGAGTTGAAAAGTAGTAGTGCACTATCTAGCCAGACTGATATAAGAGAAAGTTTGTTGAATCAGTTCTTGGAGTTAAGGAAGAGTTTTAACTAAGCAGATTTGTTTAGAGTCATCAGAGTTTTATACTATATAAGCTTGATAGGCTGAGGTGTGGAGATCACTGATGAAGAGATGAAATAGAAGAGTTCTTAATATGGATCCCTGAGGGACCACAATATTGATTGGCAGAAATTAGAAGTAATTTTGCAACTTTACTAGTTAGGACCTATTTGTGAGATAACCATGGAACCAATGTACTGAGGAGTTAGCAAGTCCAACTGAGTCTAGTTTGTGTTTAGAGTTTCTGATAGATCAAAGTATGGAAAGTTTTTGATGGATCAAGAAACAGGCTGAAGGGTAGATTCCGTTTGCTTCTGTTGGAGTTGACAGTACTGATAAATTAAAGAAGTGTGGTGGAAGTAGCAAGGTTTGGGCAGACACTATGCTGTATCATTGAGTATAGTTGACTTGCCATTAAGTATTGTAGGAGTTGTGTATGTACACAATTGTTTGCTATTTTGGATAACAGAGATAATATAGCAATTGGTCTAAAATATGAGAGATCTGATGAGGGTCCACATTTGTGGAAAGTTATACTGTATGATTTTTCCATAGTAGCGGAACCTTGCTTTCACTTAGTGCATGATTGTTTAAAATTGTGATAGGGTAAGCAATGGCCTTGGCTGCAATTTTTAGGCATGGTAACAAAAGTCTTCACAGACTTTATGAAAGTATTAACAATCAATCATCCAAAGGTCAGTCGTTACCATTGCAAATATAGTATCCATTTCTTTGTCAACTGCATGGTATAAACATTCTTTAAGGTGGAAAGGGCCCTGTGTGATCAAAATCTACACTGATTAAGCCCATGCTAACGTCCACAGAGGTGAATGTGATTTAGTATTAGAATTAACATTATTTCTATTATTCATAATGAATATGTGGTGGTATTACTAACCTGTAAAACTTCAGCAATATACAAAAGACTATGCCACATTACTATACAGAAACTACATCAGGCACCTACAGTGTGACTATAGAAGTATTCTTTAGCCTGACACCTGGTCAATAAATTCTAATATTATACTAAATGCTAGCAAAGGTTAAGTAAGGATCATCATCAAACCTAGTAACAACACAAAAATTTCAGCCTCAGTGTTTACCACCTCTGGGCTACATTTGTAAAACAGTGCAATGAGCAAGGACTTAACAATTCATCTGGGCAAATATTTGGAACTTCAAGCAACAGAAAGGCATATACAGTAAAGAAAAAAAGTTAAAGCATTAGGATGCCCTACAGATTTGGAGTTATTATGTTTCCTGAATTCAGAGTAACGTTTCACTATTGTCTTTTTTCCATCTTTTTTATCCACTTAAGATATTGTAAAAACTGGCTTGCACTTATAATAAAGTAATAAACTTGAATATGTCCTCTACAATCATCACTGTGCTAAACTGCAACATGGGAAATGTGCCTGGACAGCAATCAAGGAACTTATCTACTTCAATGACATCAGTGGAGTGGTGTTTACAAGGGACAGGTTACTGAAAGGAAAAGAATAGAATTCCCTGAATTAGACAACCTCCGAAGGAGACATTCTGCTTAGGTAACATCAGAAATAGCCTTCCTTGAGCTGCATATTAGGAGTGTTAGTAGTGCAGTGAGTTAGATACCAGATTCTTTTGGCGTGAACTAGAGAAATCTCAGGTAGGATACATGTGTGCAGAAGTGTAACTGCAAAAGACAGCCAAGAAAGAACATTGTTACTGAATGAATGAAAGCACTTAATAAAATTGAACTGTGGCCCTGTGGATGTTTTTGTTTGTTTTTGGTTGTAGTTGATTTTAAATCAAGCTCTCTCACAGTTTTTGGAATTATTAATTGCAGAACTCAGAAGAAGCATTCTGTCCTCAGGGAGGAAGCTTACTTTGTTATTTTATTCTGGACATGCCGAAGATGGAGTATTCTGGCCTTAAACAGTAGCTTGTTGTTAATATTAAACTAGAAAGTCTGGGCATATCTGCTTTTACAGTCCGCTGTAAGTTACTACTGTTTCTAAACAGGAATGAGTGTTGGACTGCTATCCTGTATAATCTGTTAAATTCATGAAGGTACTGCTTTCATTCATTTTGACTGCATTGTGGCTCAAATTGGAGCTTTAAAACAATGTGAGAAGTGAATTTAAGCTGTGTGACTTGTGTTGGTATATCTTTCCCTAAAGACATAGACTTTCTTCTTTTCTGTTAAGTTTATTAAAATAAGCCCTGTCGTAACTTTAAGAATTTTCCTTAGAGACTGTTTTATTGTAGATAGCAATCTACCCTTATGACACAGTTCCTTTGTAATCATCTGTCTACTTTCTCCAAATTCAACAACACTGGTATGCAAGACACTCAATATACAGCCTTGCTCATTTTTCAACTGACAGCTTACAAAAGCAAACTTCACAATGAAAGTACTGAATTCTTACAAGAACTGTGAGTCCCAGTTTTATAATACAGTTTTTAAAGCTTCTAGTAATTTCCTTAGCAACAATTCAAAGAATATTGTCTGTAAGTTACGTATGCATTATAAGTAACATCTTAGAGTGAAGGCCGATGAGAGTTCTTTGTTTCAGGCACTGGCGACCATCCTTAATATATGATCAGCAACATTCTCAATTTTATACACTTAATCATATTTGTTCATCAAACAAAAATTGTCAGGTTTGTTCTACAGAACTGGCCAAGGGCTTTAAATGGGTTTAAAAACTGTGGTTACTGTCCTACAGTAATACAGAAAACAATGGAGTCAGGTAACATTAAAACTAGAGAGAAATTGCTCACTCACAGCACAGCCATACTAATGCTTCTTGTTATGTCTTTTATTATTACTCATGGAACACATCATGTTACACATGTTAGTCTTATTTGCTGTTCAGCTAAGAAATTGCATTTTTAAGTATTTTGTCCTAGCTGTTTTCCTGTAGCTTCGCTCTGTTAGCTATCTCCACCCCTTCTCCCCCATTTTCTTTCAGTCTGTGTGTTAGACTCCATCACAGCCACATGTTTATTATTGGAGTGTGTCAAATCATCATTATTTCACCTATTGGAATGTCTTGTATGAAGGTCTGCACAGTTTTTGAAGTAAACTACAAACGGTCTCCACAAGTGTCATTTTGACTGAGTCAATGTCTGCCAACATTACTGTGGTGGTGAATAAACGTTCAATACATCTTGCTACAGATTAGGAGATTACACTTGCTATGCACAGCCAGGGGAGGCAGAACAGTCAAATAATGTATTGATAACTCTGGAATATTTCTGGGGTGTTATAGATCGACTTTAAGAATAACTTTGCTTCCTTTACCTATATAGTTCCTTGATGCATTAAGAGCTTGTTTAATCAATAAATTTCAAAGAGTGGATATGCTGGCAGATTATGGAAGTCTCAGAACAGTTTCAGAGTACAGGGCAGCTATTGAAAGCTTTCTTGATGTCTCATGTTTTAGAGAGTAGGCCTGTCGCCTAAGGATTTGTAAACAGCATTTATTGAATCCAAATCTGAACTTGCAGACAAGGGCCTGTACATTCCAACAAGATACAGCCTCTGCACAGCATAATTTATTTGGTGGGCCAGCAATTCAGCAGTGATTGTTTGCAATAACTGTGTTTTTTCCCCTGGGTCCTGCCTGTAGCATTATGAAACTGAAAGTGACATTTGTTTGCACTGCCAAATTTCTTGTAAAATCAATGCCCTACAAACCCAGCTAACTCAGAACTGATACATTATCGATACTTTCCTCTGTTTTAGAAAATACTTTAGTATTAACTGTTTTATTCCTAGCTTAATGACTCAACAATGCACTACACTTTCAATAGAGGCAAATACTCAGCAAGATGCAGAATTTCTTACAGACCAAGATCGAATCCCTGATCCAAGAGCAAGAAGGAAAAACAGAATTATGAGACTGACAGGAAAGAATTGCTATCCAGACTTGGACTAAGACTGATAACTGCATGTCTCTCTCAACCTACTTATTTATGATGCACTGCAATTAGAGAGTGCACTCAAGCAATTTAATGCTACCTATCAAGGCTATCAGAGACTGTACATAAAATATATCAATTTGTTACAAAGATATAACAACGAGGAAGCTCAAGAAAACTAAAGAGGTTTGATCAGCTTAATCTTGGCAGGGACAGCTTGGCATTACAAACAAAGACTAAGGCCAAAGTCAGAATTACACAACTCCATGAACCCAAATCTTATCGCTCTGGATCTACCAGACATTCCAACAGATCTAGTAGGTCTTTACAGCCTAGATCTTCTATGCTCAGCGAGCAACTTTTCAAAGCCCGTTCTGATGCAGAAGCTGCTAAGATTCAGGCAGCCTTCACAGAAAGGAAGGCTCATTTAGAGGCAGAAGCTGCTCACAGAGAGGCAGAAAGGCAGGCTGAAGCAACCTGCAAAAGGACTGAAATAGAAGCCTTAGAAAAACATTGTGATCCTGCCAGATCTATGGCAAGGTTAAAAGTTCTAGATCAAGCTGCTAGTGGGAATGACTGAAACAGAATATGCCCAGTAGACACAGAGAGTTATCTTAAACACACTACATATTATGTCTTCAACCAAAGCAGCAAGCAGTCCATCTTATCTGATGCTCCTAAAGCCAGAGACACTTCCTTAAAACTATTACTCCCAGTGCCTACTGCTACAATGCCTCTCAACCAAGGTCAGCATGACAAACCTAGCCCTGCTCAAGCTAACCTACCATATTGTGGAGATAGTAAACAACCTCTGATCAACCAAAGCTCTGCCTCATTGCAAGCTCCTGCACTCATGAACTCTTGACCAGTTCCACAGCTTAATAACCTTGCATCACTGTACATCTCAATGTTATTCAGTAATGGTGCTGCTGTTAATGTGGCCAACACTGTTCAGCCAACAGCAACTCAGTTAAAGTCTGGACACACAGAAGTGTCACAGGTTGTAAAGTACTTGCTTCGCAAAGATCTTACCAAAGTTGGCCTCACACAGTTTTATGACAGACTGGAGAACTACAAAGGCTGGAAATCCACCTGTAAGTCTGCAGTTGGTGATCATAGGATCACATGTTGTTACTAGCCTAATGGTCCTGAGGCCCTTACAAGCCTAGTCAAGAGTTTATCCCCAATCGATCTGGACATTACAGCTACCAAAGAACTAGATATGCTCACCAGGTGGCTCGGTCCCTGCTCCTCTGAATGCATTAAGCATCTCAAGGCAGTTCATATTGCTAACCCAGCTGTAGGTCTTAACACTGCCTGGGTCAGATTGGAATGAAGCTTTGGCAGCCCTGAAGTCATTGAGAATGCTTTATGCAAAAGGCTGCAAAGTTTCCCAAAGATGTTTGACAAGGACAATCTAAATTTTCAGGAGCTTAGTGACCTCCTTTCCAAACTATAACTAGACAAGGAACACACACACCTTCCAGGCCTCAGTTATTTGCACACTGCTTGTGGGGTTAACCTGATTGTTTAAAAGCTCACGTGATATCCAAGGAAAATGGACTACAGTTGGATTAAAGTACAAGGAAGCAAAGAGAGTTTCCTTTCCTCCATTGTCATTCTTCTGTGAATTCATCAGGAAAGAAGAAGAGACAAAAATGACCCAAGCTTCTCCTACAGAGAGTCCCACACTTCATGTCCACCCTTTCCTAAGCATACAAACGTGTACAGCTCATACAGAGACCACCGAGATCCAGTCTCAGTTAAATGGACTAATGTCTTACCTACACCTTCTGCAGTTCCCAACAAGGGTGATCAAGGCATGAAAATCAAAAACCCAAATCACCAATGCCCCATGCATAACAAACCTTACCCTCTCAGGAAATGTATTGGCTTCAGGAAAAAAAAAAACCTGCAGGAATGTAAGGAAGTTCTGAAGAAATTTGGGGCATGTTTTAAATGCTGTGGTCCTACAGAGCACTTTGCTAAGGATTTTAAAGCCACTATCATGTGCATAGAATGTGACAGTGATGATCACGTACAAGCACTCTAGCCACTTCAACATACTTCTACACTGTCCATAATTAACCCTCCCGAGGCAAAGCAAGGCAGGGAGAGTGTAGAACAAACAGTGGATCCTACTCCAGTTGCTGCCACATGTACTAAAGTCTGTGGAGAAGGACTCAGTGACAAATCTTGTGCAAAAATATATCCCAAGGGTCATCCTGAAAGAGCCATAAGAATGTACAATATTTTCAACAAGTAAAGTAATCAATCTTTTTCCAAGATCAGAGTTCTTTGACTTGCTCGACATAACAGGGGAAGCTCTGCCTTACAACATGGGCATGTGTACTGGCATTACAGATGTCTCAGGTAGGAGAGCTACTATCATATAGTAGCACCTCTCAATGGCAGCCTAGAAATTCCACTGCCCACTCTCATCGAGTGCAACCAGATTCCAACCAATAGGCAAGAGATCCCTACATCTGAAACTGCTTCTTGTCACCTTCACTTAAAAGTCATATATGGCCAAATACCACCCCTTGATAAATATGCTGAAATCCTGATGCTGCTTGGTAGAGACATACTGAGGGTGCACAAGGTACATGAATATATCAATGGCCCAAACAATGCTCCATATGCCGAATGCCTGGAGCTAGGTTTGGTTGTCGTAGGTAACGTCTGTTTAGGAAAGGTCAGGAGCCCTAATAGGGTTACTTAAATAATTAAATATTGTCTTTTCCTACAAGACAGTGGATGCCTTAATTGGATACATAGTGCTAGGTACTATGCTAGGTACTATGCTTGGTTTTGACTATTTTTACCTCTGTGCACATTTTGTACCCTTTAAAGTTTTTTTTTTGTGATTCTATGTGTGATTCTGTCTTTTATGCAGTTCTTTTAGCTATTTTACAACATAGGGATTTGTTTATAATGCATTTAGTTTATTAATTATGCTAGCATAGGGGGTGGTGTGAAATGCCTTGACCAGACCAATATAAGGCTGTGTACAGCATGACTGCTAACAACAGCTTGTGCTACATTCTCCAAGACATTCGCTAAGTTCATCAGACATGATCAGACTTTTACAAAGCTAAACTGCTGCATATCTAGCCTGATGATATTGTTAATGCTGATGTCAATCTACTCTGTTGTAATGTTTTAAATGGCCACACAAAGGAAAGTTGTCAGGCTGATGAGCCTATAATTTCTGGGGTCAGTAGTTGGGCCACCTTTATAAAATAGCATCAGCAGTGCCGCTGTATATCATACTTGCAGAACTGGTCCTATAGCCAGGCCCAGGTTAAACAGCGTATGTAGTGGTTCCACAAGAGCATATTAGGTACTATTTATCAGACAGATAGTTAAGTTATCTTACCACATGAAGGATATGTTCTTTGTTTTTGACAGCACTTTCAGTACATGCTTTGATGGGTTTAGTACTTTTTGACATTTTTGTTCTCACTCATGGTGGCTACCTTTTATTCTTGGGGGATTCTTTTAATGTTGTTTGGTTCCCATCATTAGATTCCTAAGTGTACAATATAATGCCTGGAAGTGGTTTACTTTAACAATCACATCTCTTAATCTTCACAAATGACTGGGGGACTGGCCTTTGAAAGATAGTTATCGGACCGGCTAGAGATTAGGATGATACTCTCCTAGAATCACTCATGACAGTCACTTGCTTTCACACTATGGCCACATGACAGCTATCTTTGCAGGCAATTTCTAATACCCTCCTCATTTAGATCCCCTCCACAGATAAATTATTAAGTTTTATATCCCACTGGCTTCTGCAAGCAAAAAAGGAGCCTTTTGTTTTAGTCCACTAACCCACGTAGCCGATTTTTAGACTAAACAACCCCTGACAGTTTACCTATTGGAACCATGAGCCCTGCCAAGATAATGAACCCTCTTAATATCTTTCCATGCTCTTCCCACCACCACCACCCCTAATTTTTTCAAAGGCAAGTAGGATTTATTTTCGAGTACTCTCCATGTTAATTAGACTTCAAAGTGATGGCAGGGATGTCACTCAGAGAACCACCTACTCCCACAGTCCCAGCCTTAATCTCTTCTTAAGTCAGGAGGTTAGGATCACCTCAAGGGATGGGATTTATGTTTTAACCTTTTTTCCTTTTCCCCCACAGTTAGTTCCCATGCATGCCAACACTACCCATTAAATAAACTACTTTAAAAGCTCTGGTACAATAACTATGTTTGTCCATTTTTAAGCCCCACAAAAGACACATAGGTTAACTCCCAGACCTCATCCTGTTTCAGCCATGTGGCAGGCCCTGCAAGGTTCCCTCTCCATACAAGTATTGATCACCCCCTCCCAGGCAAAACAGTAAATCATTGCTAGGTCTCACCAACTAATAAATGACAGAAGCATTTTGAAACAGCAAATCAACACCTACACCCCGGAAACTGACTGTCCCACCCACCACAGAAGCTTACTATTTTACTGACAGCATGCACATGTCCTCCACTCGCTAATTGATTTTACCATCTTAGCTAATGCTCTGGACCTCCCTAAATAAGATATTTTTTTAAAATGTCTAAGACATTTGGGATTAAGGTTAGAGCAAAAACTCAGATGGATTTTTTGAAGGAGAAGCATTCCTGACCAAGTAATCAAAAGTGTCGCAGGAAATCACTGACATTGATAACATGAATATCATTATAACCAATTTAGATTGTTACCTTTAACTGAGGTTTTTATTAAGTCTAAATGACTGATTTTAAGACTTGTAAGAGGATCCCTAAGCTGGCCAGCAACACGTCACCAATCGGTAAATAAAGTTCACACCCAATGCACACACCCACACACACTGGTTTGTTGGCAGCCAGGGACACACCCCCCAGTCCAGGCAATAAATAGCATGATATGTGAACAGCATTTAAACAATGAGCAGCACTTGAATGACCCCTTTCGCAATATTTTTTAACTTAGATTGAATAACGATTTTAAGAAAATCAACAACTGTGTGCTTTATTGAGACTGCCTAGACTTAAACTTTAAGAACGAATGAACGATCCTAGGGCTGATCTTAAGCTTTTTTCCTACGCAGGTGCATTTTTCCATAGAATAAGAGCAACAACAATGGGTATTTTATTACCAGACTGAATTTTAGACAAATACAAAAATTCATTAAAGAATAATGAAATAAACTTAACACAGATTTGTTCCTACAGGTACAATTCATGGTAAAACCTTGCCTACAACAAAAGAGAATTCAGCCCACTCCTAGATTCTTGTACACAGGAGCTACTCCATGATCAGGCTGTAAAGGACTAAAGGAACAGCACTTTGTACACTGGACCAACCAGAGGAGCTCGAAGAACAATCCTTCCTCCAGGAACAACCTCCATCAGAGGGTCAGTGAGATTTCTTGGCATTACTTTATTCCCCTCACCATTTGAGGGGGAATTCTCGCTAACTGGGAGACTGCTTATGTTATATTTGTTATTGTTCTGGTCACACATTAGACACAGCCAGTAAGTATGCCCAGACATATAGGGAGGATATGGAAAACCCCTGGTTTAGAAGCTGTACTACCATTCCAGAACTGATACTAGATGATAACACACACCCAGCAGAACCAAACCAACCCATGAACAACCAGTTATGCTTACTGAAGAACAACCTGAAATACTTGATTTGCCTCAAAAGGGATGAGAACATACCTAACATACTGCAAGAATAAATGCACTTGCCCTGGACCCCAGGAACCAAAACTACCTAACACTCTCAGCCCAAGCACCACTAGGGAACCAGACTGTACAAGCCAACAAATGGATAACACCCCAAAGACTAACCAAGGACCATACTCTATTCCCACAAGGCACACACACTCAAGAGCATTATCAATCTCTGACATTGGGATACCCCAGGACCCAGCAACAACACAGGGACAGGGCATGGCAAGGCAAACATGACCTGAAGCATCTATGGCACCCATCAGAAGAAAATCTACCACCTTAAAGGACCCACAACAATACAACAGGAAGGAACCAATAGACATTTGGAACCACTCACAGAAACCACTCACCGAGGCACCACTCGGCATACTCAGGAAAGACTCACGTTTGTCCCACAACAAATGGCTGATCTTATCTACATCATAATTGACTTAAGAATCGTCATCAGAAAACTCCAACTAAAACTGTTTTTCCACAATCACAAGAAAGATGAAATAGAACTTGACATCAACACCATCAGATCGGCTAATTGGAAGAGACCAAGCAACATCTGCCCACCACCCAACCAAGTTATCACCTCCTTTTGAGAAAAAAGTGAGGTGGACCTCAGAATACGAATTAAAACACCCACAGAAAAAGAATTTACAATGTCAGCAGAGAGGAAACTGATGCCATAAAGACAATGAGCCAAGACAAGTCAAGACTAGTTATGAAAGCAGACAAAGGCAGGGGCATCCTTGTCACAGACACTGACACATACAATGAGAAGACAGGTAAAATGCTAAGGGGCAAACTTTTCTACAATCCTACAGAATTAGACCGCATACAGATGGCATATGAGGACATTACCATGAGCCTAGAAGACCTCTACCAAGAAGATTTAATTAGTGAAAAACTAACAGATTTCCTGACTGTGCCATTCCCAGGACTCCCCCAGTTCTTTGGGATCCACAAACCCCACAAGAACCTTCTGGACCCACCCTGTAGACCCATAGTAGCCAGTGGAGGATCCATCACTAAGCCCATGTCAGTACATCTGGACTTTAAGGTCAAATCACTTGCTGAGAACAACCTCTCCTTTATACTGGATTCAATAGACTTTTTGAACAAAATCAAAAGCATCCCCATCAAACCGGACTCCTTTCTAGTCGCCATCGATGTTGAATCTCATTATACGCTTCTACACCACAGCTACTGCATTGATGCAGTTATTGATTGCTGCAAACAAGATTATGTTGCCCTACCAGGAGAGATTGGAGGCTACTGAACAACATTTTTTTTTAGATTTAATGGTAACTTCTACAAACAATATACTGGCATTGCGATGGGGGCAGTCATGACACCGAGTCTAACAAACACTGCATTAAGCCATAGGACACAGAAACCATATAAAAATCCTGCTTTTACCAACATATGGAATGCCATTATCAGTTTATAGATGATGTTTTTTCTGGCAAGGAACAAGGATCTAAAACAACTGGAGGAATTATTTACCCACATCAGTGCATCCACTCCTTTCCTATGTTTCACAGCCCAAATCAGTCAAGATAAAGTAGAATTCCTGGACCTACTAATTAGCAGGACTGCAAACCAGCTTGGATTAACACATGACTTATACTGCAAACCCAATGCATCCACTCCTTTCCTATGTTTCACAGCCAAAATCAGTCGCTATAAAGTAGAATTCCTGGACCTACTAATTAGCAAGACTGCAGACCAGCATGGATTAACACATGACTTATACCACAAACTCACCATGGTCAGCCTACTGCTACATACCAGAAGCATGCATCCCTACAAATTCAAGAAGAATGTCATCAAGTTCCAAGGCTTAGGAATAGCTAGACTTTCTCGGGAAATGGACAATTTCACTAGAAACATCAGTGAGCTGGAAAGGGATTTTCTCATGTGGGGTTATAGCAGCAGACTAGATAATAAAATCCTCACCCCCATCATAGAACAAAAGACCCAAGGAATCCTGAGAATCAACGATGGACTCAGACACTCCCGTAGAACCTTTAAGAACCAATAGAACCTCAATATGGTTTTTGACTAGTCCCTGGACTACACAGAGATCATCAGAATGGTGAAGATGGTCAATCATCTCAGGAAACAGGGCATTGGGGCACATTTTTCCATCCACACCCAGATTTATTCCCAGAAGGGGAAAGAGCATCAGAGACTACCTAGAGAACACAGGGCCACCCATCACCATGGAGGGATGCACCTTCCCCTGCAACTCACCCCCCTGCCATTAAGGCAAATATATGAGTGGAAAGAATTATTTCTACCCCCCCCCAACAATCATAAGAAATTCACATCAAGAATATAAGGAGATTGCAACTCAGTAGGGGTAGTATACAGGCCAAATGTACATAATGCAGGGCTTTTTATGTCAGGAAAACCATCAACCAACTCAAAACAAGGATTAAGCACCCACATAACATCCGTTATCTTCACTATACCAACCCCCTAGCAGTCCACGCTAAAAAATGAATGGGCCACAGTTATACCTCCCAACTGTACTGAATTACTCAATTTTTACGGAGTTTTGGGGTCCAAATAATGGGGTGCCACAATTCTCAGGTGGTACCCCTTCATTTCTGAATTTTTCCAAGCTTTTTTTTAAATTTTTTTTTTCACTCCTTGGGCTGACATCATCACGTGCACGATGATGTCAGCTCCATTAGCCTGTCGGAATGGAGCTGAAGGACTCACGTGATGCACTGGCTGCTTTCTGCCCAGGAAGGACATTATTTACTTGGATCTTCTGCTTTCTTCCCAGGAAGGATGTTATTTACTTGAATCTACTGCGAGCTGCTGTGGAAATATTTATCTGGGTATTGCAGAGCTTCAGCGAGCTATTGTAAACATTTATTTACTTCGAGGGGGAAGGACAGCCTGAATGCTGTGGAAACTATGGTGCTTTTGTAGTATTTTATTTTCAATTGAATGCGAGTGAGCAAATAATGTGTGTGTGTATGTGTGTGTGTGTGTGTGTGTGTGTGTGTGTGTGTGTGTGTGTGTGTGTGTGTGTGTGTGTGTGTGTGTGTGTGCATGTGCGCGTGTGCATGTGTTTGTGCTTAGATTCCAAAAATTTGAAAACAATTTGTATTCAGTACAAAGTGATGTCCCCAGTATGAAATCAATTTCAGATCATTTGCAATTCATGAAAGTTGGGGCATTTCCTTATGCAATATAGAGAAATGAGGAAGCATTCAGACCTAATTCCTATACCTGATTCCAAAATAATTAATGCAGGTGCTCCTAACAATGGAGTAAACATAAACTGATTGGGTATGCTGGGATAGCACTCTTGCCCTTTACAAACTGCATTGAATACATTCAGTATTGTACCCTCACTGGTAATGTTTATCCAAAAGCCTGGCCATCTTCATCTAGGTAACATGTAGTTTGAATATCATGCCATACTGTGTGTTGGTTAGGTGGTTCTCTTGTGTAGCGGTGCCAGTGTTTTGGAAAATTTCAAACTGGACACAGAGAGATTCACCTTTTCTTGAAGAATATAATGCTTGAAATATTATAAACTGACAATATTCATCCGCCCAAAATAATGTAGTATACACTTTTTTGTTAAGCAGCTTTTTTCCCCTGGAGTCTACATCTTCTCTTGACAGAGTTTATCCCAGTGTATTTGGCATTCCTGTGGTATCCACTACTGAATCCTGGACCCTTTCCTTTGTCCTGGATATTGCTTATCATCCCATCCAAGAGTAATTTTATACTGGTGCTACTGGTGGGTTATTGACACTGCAGTGCATACGACAGTCATACATTCATAGGTTCATAGACCCTAAAGTCTCTAGCCACCACTGGTCTACTTTAGAACACTGAAAAATAAAAAAATTGAACACTCATATGAGTAAAAATTCAGGAATTCGATATTTCGTTTTTTGGATCGCAGTACAATGAAGATCCAAATATTTGCCATTTCCTCACTGTAGTGCAATTTTGGAGTAGGAATATATATTTAGTGGGGGGTGCAGCCCCCCACAATAGTGATTTTGAGTTCCTGATTATTTGCTCCTGTGAGCGTTCGATTTTTTGATTTTTCAGTGTTCTGACATAGACCCGCCACCACCACTTGTAAATTTATGCCTCATATTTTTGTTCTTTTCCTCATAAAAATCTGTGGTTTTCAGGACTTTTGTGCCAAATCACTGAAGAACTGAATTCACTAAATAATGACAGGCATTTGAATTTCAGACTTCATGTTCTTCAGAAAATAAATGGCAACACAAAACCTTTTATTCTAGCAATTTTCTAAGGTTATAAGATCAATATTTGACATTTGTCCCTATTTTGGGGCTGTATTCCCCCATTATTGGCTTTGTCCAGGTTTTTTGTGCTAAGAGGTTGAGAGCTATGTTTGGAAGTGAGAACTGAATTCTGTATTACCCCATTATTGGCTTTGTCCAGGTTTTTTTGTGCTATGACATTGAGAGCTATGGTGGGAAGTTAGAACTGAATTCTGTATTCCCTCATTATTGGTTTTGTTCAGGTTTTTTGTGCTAAGAGGTTGAGAGCTATGGTGAGAAGTGATAATTGAATTAACTAAGTGATAGCCATTTAAGTTTCAGTCATCCTATTTAGCAGGAAACATCTGATTTGGCATAGTGATATATTGCTCTGACTGTAATGCACAGGGTCCTTGGTTCAAGAGTTGGGAGGGAAATGCATGTTGGTTAACATAACATTTTATTCTATCAACTTTCC
Source organism: Protopterus annectens (assembly GCF_019279795.1). NCBI lineage: Eukaryota > Metazoa > Chordata > Ceratodontiformes > Protopteridae > Protopterus > Protopterus annectens. The sequence continues at coordinate 197,668,159 of NC_056735.1, read as the reverse complement.
AAAATTATACAAGCAATGTTTAAAATGTGTCCCTGATTTTTGGCGTTTTGCCCCCCCAAAATAATCTGAAATTGAAAATAAGTATGAGAAGCTGTGCAAGATGCCTATGGCTTACACTACTGTCATTCTCTCTCTCTCTCTCTCTCTATATATATATATATATTTATATATATATATATATATATATATATATATATATATATATATATATATATATATATATATATATATATATGTGTATATATATATATATATATATATGTGTATATAGATATAGTATATATATATATATACATATATATATATATATATATATATATTTATATATATATATATATATATATATATATATATATATATAGATAGATAGATAGTGTGTGTGGAAGTAGACTTTTATGATGGAAATGTTCTGAATTGGGTGATTTTGTCATTTATTGGTTCATGCATTTTGTTTCATTGCCTACTGGAAAAAATGTTCAAACAATAAATTTTAAATGCGCTCTAAGTCTAACAACTATGCTGTATTATACAAGGAATATAATTTTAATAAAGTCAGGAAGGTGCATGAAAGAAGACATGTATCTTTATTGTTTTGTGTGCAAGAGGCCTATGATTTGAAAACAGCCCAAAGGGAATCTTTATCCACCACTGTCCAGATGCATTTTCTTTGGATGTGGTGGGGGTTTCAATGCTGTTTCAATGAAAGTGAGTTTCAAGGGCAAAGAAGTTTTAATGCTAAGTCTATTTTCATTGTGAGACAGTATTGCTTTGCTTAGCACATGTCTATTAGTGTTTGTGCATTATGCTATAAAATGTAAAAATAAAATTATCATTGTAGAAGTAAAGCAGTATGCACACATTACTGTTTATGGTAAATGGGGCAAAATAGCCAGGTAATGGGACATTGGAATGGCTGCCAGGGGACTCTGGTGCTATATTTTGGTTGTCTGTTTTTCAGTTTGCATTTGAAATTTGGTATCCCACAATTCCATTGGAGTGGGTAGGGTTATGTAATTATGTATGCACATTTTATGTTAATCAGTGTACGGATTTGTACCTATTTTTATGGGCCTTTTGATTTTTGATGTTTCCAGGTTGAGAGGTATGGCCACAGTCACTTTGTTTTTCACATCTTGGACCGAATTCCAAAGATCCACCTAAATGGGAGCCACAGTGATCTTTTGGAAAAAAAGAGAGCTGGTCTGGTAGATACATCTCCAGGCAAGAGATGGCCCAGTTCTGAACACCACGGAATCCATAATCCCGATACTGAACCATAAGAAATTTGGTTAAAACACCAGCGACTCAGGCATAGCCTGGTGAGGACACACCTCCCATCTGTTTTTTACATTCTGGACTCTGGTGGCTCTACAGTTTAGTCTATTTCATCCTGCACAGCTTTAAGGGATTTCACACAGTATTTTCACCAGCAGGTGGTGGTGCTGCGGTAGCGTTGTCGCCTCACAATAAGACGCTGTCCGGTTCGATTCTCAGCTAAAGCATCTTCTGCGTGGAGACATGCGTGAATGGGTGTACCTTCGTTGAAGGTTGTGCATCAGGGCTGGCAACTCAGCACGTAAAAATCAATTGCCAATCATTAGCGGACCGGAGTTTTGCTCTGGCGACCCCTAACCGGGAAAAGGCGAAAGGCACAACGACAACTGATGGCTTCTAAAACTTTCTTGGACTCCTGCAGCAACCTTTTGAACTCCTAACCTCAGGTAAACTCTTGAGCCACATGTCTGTTTAAGACTTTTTTTTGGCATTTGTATTAACCATTGGCTTCAATAAGGCAGATGGGAAAGGTCTGGCTCACTTAAACAGGTTATTTACTAATACCATTTCCCATGTAGTTTTGGTTTTAATATGTACCCTCTAGCTTCCTTTTTTATTGGCATTTTTAACTCGGTCTTTGCTAAGGCTGGGGATTTTTCAATGATGGGTTTAGTACTTTCTAACATTTGTATTCCCACTCGAGGTGGCTACCTTTTATTCTCAGGGGATTCTTTTAATGTCATTCAGTTCCCATCATTAGATTCCTAAGTGTACAGTCTAATGCCTGAAAGCAGTTTACTTAAACACACGCATGTCTTAATCTACACAAATTACTGGGGGACTGGCCTTTGACAGATAGTTATCAGACCAGCTAGAGATTGGGATGATACTCTCCTGCAATCACTCCTGACATTAACTCACTCATGACCCTGGATTTCTTACACACTATGGCCCAACGAGAGCTATCTTTACCTGCCATTTCTAATACCCTCCTCATTTAGATCCCCTCCACAGATAAATTATTAAGTTTTGTATTCCACTGGTTTCCACTAGTAAAAAAGAAGCCTTTCATTTTAGTTCACCATCTTTAGGTAATAATCCACGTAGCCGATTTTTAGACTAAGTAACGCATGGTAGTTTCCCTATTAGAACTGAGAGCCCCACCAATATAATGAACCCTTCTAACTTCTTTCTCATGCTCTATCCACCACCCCACTTTTTCAAAGCCAAGCAGAATTTACTTTTGGATACTCTCCATGTTAATTAGACTATGAAGCGATAGCACGGACTTCACTCAGAGAACAACCCACTCCCAGCATTCCAGCCTTAATCCCTTTTTAAGTCAGGTGGTTAGAACCACTTCAAGGGATGGAATTTACGTTTTAACCTTTTTTCCTTTCCCCCCACAGTTAGCTTCCCATGCACACCAACACTACCCATAAAACAAGCTACGTTAAAAGCCCCGCCACAGTAACTACAGTCATCCTTTTTTAAGCCCCACGAAAGACACATAGGTTAACTCCCAGACCTCATCCTGTTTCAGCCATGTGGCAGGCCCTGCAAGGTTCCCTCTCCATACAGGTATTGATCACCCCCTCCCAGGCAAAACAGTAAATCATTGCTAGGTCCCACCAGCTAATAAACAAGATAAGCATTTTGAAATAGCAAACCAACACCTACACCCAGGAACCTGACTGTCCCACCCACCATAGAAGCTTACTATTTCACTGACAGTACGCACATGTCCTCCACTTGCTAATTGAGTTTACCATCTTAACTAATGCCACAGAACTCCCTTAATAAGATAGTTCTTAAAAAAAAGACTAAGACATTTGGGATGAAAGCTAGAGTAAAAACTCAGAGTTTTTGAACGAGAAGCATTTCTGACAATGTAATCATAAGTGCCACAGGAAATCAGTAACATTGATAACATGAATATTATTGTAACCGTTTTATATTGGTACCTTTAACTGAGCTTTTATTAAGTCTAAATAACTGATTTTAAGACTTGTAGGAGGATCCCTAAGCTGGCTAACAACATGTCACCAATCGGTAAATAAACTTCATGCACAACACACACACCTACACACAATGGTTTGTTGGCAGCCAGAGACACATCCGCAGTCTAGGCAATAAATAGCATGATATGTGAACAGTATTTCAACACTGAACAGAGCTCGAATGACTCCTTCCACTGAATTTTATAACTGAGATTGAATAAATATTTTTAAGAAAATCAACAACTGTGTGCTTCATTGAAATTCCCTAGATTTAAACTTTAAGAATGAACGAGTGATCCTAGGGCTGATCTTAAGCTTTTTTCCTATACAGGTGAATTTTTCCATAGAGAAGGAGCTACAGCAACTGGTATTTTATTATCGCACAGAATTTTAAACAAATACAAAAATTATGTCGCCTCACAGTTAGACGTTGCCCGTTCGATTCTCAGTTAAAGCGTCTACTGTGTGACGACATGCGTGAATGGGCGTTCCTTCGTTGAAGGTTGTGCGTTAGGCCCGGCAAGCCAGCATGTAAAACTCTACTGCCAATCATTAGCGGACCGGAGTTCCGCTGTGGCGACCCCTAACCGGGAAAAGCCGAAAGACACACACACACAAAAATTCAGTAAAGAATAATGAAATAAACTTAACACAGATTTTATTTTCCCTACAGGTACAATTCACAGTAAAACCTTGCCTGCAACAAAAGGGAATTTAAAATAAAAAATCCAATCATATACATGGAAACACCAGTTTAATAGGACACAGCACAGCTGTGTCCTATTAAACCGATGTTTCCATGTATAAGTTTGGAGTTTTTATTTTATTTTCTTATTTTTTGCTTCATTTGAAGTGTTGTTTGGTTTTAACAAAAGGGAATTTGGCCAGTTCCTATATTCTTATATACAGGAGCTACCCCATGCTCAGGCTGTAAAGTACTAAACGAACAGCACCCTGTACACAGAACAAACCAGAGGAGTTCAGAGAACCACCCTTCCTCCAGGAACAACCTCCATCAGAGGGTCAGCAAGGTTTCTTGGTATCACTTTATTTCCTTCACCATTTGAGGAGCCATTCTCTCTATCTGGGACACTGCTTATATTGTATTTGTGATTGATTATTAGGGATTGGAAAGATGTAAGAATAGTAGGCCCTTGGATGGCTACCTCGGAGGTGAAATTTGCACTAAACTGATTTGCTAGTATATTGTCAGTGTCCATTGAGGCTGAGTAGGTTTTGTAATTCATTATGAGTTCTGTTCATTGATGAGTGTTGTTTCTTATTTTATACTATAACTAAAGAAGTATTTGTAATAGTTTTCAGCTTCCAATGCTAACTTGAGTTAATGGGCTGTCTTACTAGATCAAACAGTCTTTTTCTAATTAATTATCAAATTCATAATATTTTCCGTGACTTGGTGGTCTTTACATATACTGTATACTACAATTATTTTTTTTACTTTTATTGTTGTTTTTATTTATGCTAGTGAACCACTAGAATAGTTTGTTTTAAGATTTTCCACTATACCTGGATCTGGATGGGTCTGCCAATTCTGTATAATTATTTATGCAAATATAAAACTCCTTGGCAAACCTACCTGCTGTGGCGATGTCTGTGGTGATGTTGTTATAAGTGAATTTCTGCACTCCATCATATAATTTCAGTTTTAATATATTGGTTTCAGGTTGTTTAGATAGTTGAGGGAAAAGGTTATTAGATTATGGTCTGACCATATCAGAGAAGGAGTTACTAATGCAGTTGTGCATGATAGTGCTACATTTGTAAGTACAACATCCAGAACATTTTATCTTCTAATTGAACTAATAACATTATGGTCCATTGAAATTTTATTTATTAGGTCTGAAAACATCTTATGATATCCTATGTTGGAGGTGTAAGTAATCCTGTCAATTGATGGGTAGTTAAAGTATCCCAGAATCATGGAGTTTTTATTTATATGTAGTTCACCCATGACATCTTAGAATCTGATATGAACCTTCCAGGTTCATGGAAGGGGACTTGTAGCAAGTGATAAACTCATATCTGAATATTTAGTGTGTTTTTAAGTTTGCTTAGTTTAATTTGTGTGCCTTTTGGAATCTATCTGGAGTTGATATGTCTTCTTATAAGTATGGATGCACCACCATTGTTGCCATTGTGCATTTAAACCAGGTTTCAGTGATTATACTTATATAGATGCCGACCAATAGTTCAGAGTAATGGTGAGTGTGGAAGAGAGGTGAAGAAGAGAGTACAGGCAGGATGGAGTGGATGGAGAAGAGTGTCAGGAGGGATTTGTGATAGACGAGTACCAGTAAGAGTGAAAGGGAAGGTCTACAAGAGGGTAGTGAGACCAGCTATGTTATATGGGCTGGAGACAGTAGCACTGACAAAAAGGCAGTAGTTTGAGCTGGATGTGGCAGAGTTAAAGATGTTAAGATTTGCACTGGGTATGACGAGGGTGGCCAGGATTAGGAATAAGTATATTAGAGGATCAGTCCAGGTTGGAAGGTTTGGAGACAAAGCCAGAGAGGCAAGATTACATTGGTTTGGACATGTGCTGAGGAGGGATGCTGAGTATATTGGGAAAAAGATGCTAAGGATGAAGCTGCCAGGTAACAGGAAAAGAGGAAGGCCTAAGATAAGGTTTATGGATGTGGTGAGAGAGGACATGCAGGTGGTTGGTGTGACAGAGCAAGATGCAGAGGACAGGAAGAAATGGAAACAGATAATCCGCTGTGGTGACCCCTAATGGGAACAGCCAAAAGAAGATGATGATGAGATGCCTTACAAATATTTAAGTGGATCTGGAGGGGCAGCTTGTTGCTTAGATTTCTGAAGCTGAGCAGATTCACCTTAATTCAATTCCATTTTGATTTTGCTAGATGGCTACAATGGAAGGTTCATTAAATGAACTTTTCCTAAAAAAGGCATTATGAGGGTAGCAAAAGCTTTAGCCAATAAACAAGGACCTTTGAACAAGAGACGTAGATCACCATTTGCGCATAAGAAGGACTGTCAAGCATTTCATCCCCCATAGAATGACACCAATTATCTAGCCAATTGTTGAAGCCAATCATCTTTTCTTAGTACCAATGCAATATTCATTGTTAAGGCAGGATTCTGCTCATTGTGTCTCTTTTCAATCATAGTCTAAGCACAGGCTTCATCCCAACTGAATGGAAAATGGCCACCGTTATCCCCTTGCACACGGGTGGTGCTTCTACTGACCCAGGGAACTATAGCTCTATTAGCCTGACTAGCCTTATCTACAAGGCCATGGAGCAAATCATCATGGACCTTATCAATAAAGATATAGGTGATTTACAAACACTTGATCCTACTCAGTTTGTATTTGCCAAAGGGAGACCATGACTGTTAAACCTGGTGGACGTCTGTGAGACAGTTACCAGAGCCTTGGACAACTGGAAAACTGTGCATACAGCCTATCTAGACTTGGCCAAGGCTTTTGACACTATCTCCTACTCGGGCATTATTTACAAACTCACCCAGCTAGATATCAACCCTTATATTATTAGGTGGGTCTCTAACTGTCTCACTGATAGAACCCATGCAGTCAAAACAGGAGAATCCACCTTCAACGGTAGACCCATAACCAGTGGTTTTCCACAGGGATCAGTCTTGGCGCCTCTACTGTTTGGAATATATTTCTCTGAAGTAGAAGCAAAAACTAATGGTCTGTGGCTGACAAGGTTTGCTGATGAATCCAAACTGGGAGCAGTCATAGAATACCCAAACAATGTCAGCATCGTATAAGAGGGTCTTACGCAAACAAATAATTGATGACAAAGTCACGGTCTTAAACTCAATGCAGAAAAATATATTATCATCCTTTTCAGTAAGAGCGATGTTTCTTCTAACTACCACATCAACAGAAAAATGCTAAGCATGCACTCAGTGGTGAGGGACCTGGGCACAAAGGTTGACAGCAACCTTACCTTTGATTACCATGTCTCCACAGTGGTAGGAAAGGCATTGTATATTGCTCATCTCATAAGTAAGGGCATTGTTTTCAGGAAAAAAAAGAAGTTATAACCTCCCTGTAGTCTTTCCTCATCAGGTCAATAATTGAGTACAACACCCCTTTTGGTATGTGCATTTCCAGGTACCTGCAGCAATTGGAGAGACCACGAAAGTTCTTCACAAGGAGAATTCAAGGTATTCAGCATCTGTCCTATCTGGATCAGCTGAAATCACTGTCACTTTACTCCATTTCATACAGACTATGCAGAGGTGAACTCTGCCTTGCATATAAGCAGTCTTTGTTTCTGCTTTATAGGAAATGCTGCATATCTATAATCCAATGGCTCACAGGTTACTCAGTCTAAAGTCCTTAAACTGGTATGTGACATTAATAGAACCTGCTGGAGTGACAGATTTGTCTCCAAAAGGTTATTGCACCTGTAGAACAAACTGCCAATTCATGTTAAGCACCTCTTTGCCTTCTTCAAGCACAGTCTGGATGAATGGATGGGTAACTATAAATTCACCTGGGGGGTTGGGGGGGTTCCACCTGTGTCTCTCTTGGAATGGGCAAAAGGTGCTAATCCTGGAAACAAAGGAAGAACTTGGCTGGGCTTGTAATGGCTCTAGGTCTATTAGCCAGTAACTACCAATGATCCTATGATCTAATTATTAAGGTTTTGCCTGCATTTCTGACATGCACAGAGAACTCGCACATGTCTCTGTGCATCTCCTTCAGGGTCTTGTATCCCAAATCATTCACTCTTGCTTGCACAACTGCCATGTCATAGTTATATTTGCCTGGTGCAAGGGACCAAAGGGCCCATGAGACGTCTGAGTTCCTGGCACCTGAAAGGCAACTCACTGTCTCCTTATCTTATTCTAGTCTAGTGTGGGTTAATCTGTGTGTCTTACCATGGATTTACCAATCACTAAAAATTTTGTTGGAGTGGTCTGGTGCACCAAAATGGAGACCTCTTGTTTCACAGTTACTCTTTGTTAAAGGTGTGATATTATGTGCTGGGATGCCTGATTTTGATTTTTGCTGAATCTTAATCCTTAGAGATCTAGGAGGCTTGGGTAAGGATTTCCTTACAGCTTCAGTGCCATCATATAGCATTACATGTGTGTGTGTGTGTGTGTGTGTGTGTGTGTGTGTGTGTGTGTGTGTGTGTGTGTGTGTGTGTGTGTGTGTGTGTGAAAGCAATGTCTCTGTATCTCCTAATCAGGTAAAACTTGATTGATTTGCAGAGAGTTACAGAGCTTTAAATTGGATAACATAGGGATTTATGATCTATTAAGATATATATCAGTTGAGGGATGGATGGTGCAGTTACGTAGATATATCTATGTAAGTAAACATGTAACTTTTGTATATATGCAATGGTGACAAACACAGCCCAAGAACCTTGTGGAACCTTAGTGTCAAGTGTAAAGGAAAACACAAAGATCAATGCACGTTAGGTTCAAGCAAGGCACCCTTTTTTACTTGCAGCAAGGAGACAAAGCATGTAGGTACAAGGTTTGTCTGATTTTCATAGTTCTGCCTACAGTTTTTATACAGTTTTCTACAAGTTCACAGAAAGATGCTATTATTAGATTTGCTGCTGACATGGTCAAATAATTGCTGTCTTGCAAAAACATGTTTTTTGAGAAAAATAACATTGCCTTGAGTTTGTTTCAGCTTCCCTTAGTTTCTCACAATTCTTTCTCTAGTTCTGATATGATACATTCAAGGTACAGTCCTGGCCTCAATACACTTTCTGCTGACCATGGTGGATTTACAGACATCAATTGTTCTCTTTTCAGAACTTCTAGCAGCTGCAAATTTTCACACAGAATAAGCAGAATAAATGTATTAACTCCTTTTAAACCTTAATACACTAAACCTGCATATTGCAGTTGTACATTTTAATACACTAAGCCTACATATTGCATTGCAGTTATACATTTTCCTAAAATTTCCCCCCTCTTAATACTTTATTCGACTTTCAAAACAAGCATAAACAGTTTTTCTTCCCTTAACCATTTCCCACTCAGGATTTGCAGTTAGAGAGTCATTCAGTTCAAGCTTGTGAAAGTATTTCTTCAGCTTTTAATCAGTACTTCTAACTCAACATTCTGATATAAAGTCTTTGAAATTGAAACGTCTATGAAATTTTCAACTAGTCCTTTTATACAGGGAATGCAGCAGCATCCACACACCATCAGTAAGGCTGCCCCTACACAGAAGGCAATCAGAATGTTCATCAAGATGCTGCCCCAACCCCAGAACCATTTTTGGAAAAAGTCTGTTAATGGATTCAGTCCTGGTTTGGTCATGGCCGACACTTGCTGAATTATTTTGAGATGGCTGTCTATTTCATGTTTGTTGTCAGGAATAAATGAACAGCACTCCTCCTGGATTAAAGCACATAACCCTCCTATCACCGCTAGGGTAAAGTCGAGAGCCATGCAATTTTGAAGCACCACTGTCCTCAAGGCTGTGAGTTCATCAGTCACCAATTTTAGGGTGGAAAAAGTCGCATTACTCATTGTCTCAAAAAGTTTGGATAGTTTTCTCAGCTCCCTGATTGATTTCACTGCTCCGTATGCTGGTATTATGACCGCCCAAGATATGATGTCATCGCCCAGATCCATGTGCGACAGTCCTTTGTTACTCACATGGGCTAGATCATGGTGATACATCCAGGATGCATCAACTTGTCCCACCAGATTAGCGGGTTTCTTGATTTCTCGAACATTTCGAATTTTCCCCTGCAGTAGTGTCGATACAAGTCATATTGCTGGAATCAGATATGCCAGAAAACAGCTTCCAGACCAGTTGCCTGGTAGCCACTTATATGCTCTATCACCACACATGAAGTAGCAGTCAGGAATTGTGACTGAAATGTTGCTGATTTTATAGTTACCAGGCTTTTGTTGGGTCATAGCCCAGCACATTTTACTATACACGATTTGATTTTCTTCAACCGTTTTCTTCCTTTCAGTAAAGTCATTGCTATTGCCAACCTGTAATGGCTGGCCTTTGTTTTTCGTGGTGCAGGAATTCCCGGTACAGTGATGTATCACTGTCATATTACAGGTGCTATTTCCAACTTCTGTTTTTCCACAGTTTTGAAAGCATACTGTTCCTCTTTTTGCCTTGGGTAAAAATAGGGTCACTCTTTTAATCGATGTCACATTCACTGCATCCTTCAGCAGTGCTTGCCAGGTTTGATTCATATTTAAGGGAATCTGTATTAAGGGTATTCCTCCATGTGCAATAGGAATAGCTGCACAGACCCAGCAATTGGAGATATTGAGGGTGTCTGCATAAGTGTGCTTAATAGCCTGATAAGTATTGAAATTTGGGTGCCACTTTGCATATTTACTTCATTCTACTTGTGTGGCTGAGAACAGAAATGGCCACAATAAAAAGAATATTATTACTAATACAGTCAACAGGATGGTCATGCAATATTTCTGTGGAAATGGTTGTTCTACATTCCTGTTTTCTCCGGCTCTTCCAAACAGATGCATTTGGATCTTTCTTGCTTCCGTCATCTTCGCCCGGGACACGTGATCTTACTCTCTGCCCTATAGGACCCCAGCACCAATGATTGCTTCACTGGGTTTGAGATGGATCAGTTCCTTTTGATCTGACCCCCCTTTGTAGCCAGACTTTTGTGCTTAGGGTCCCGATGGAGAGGTAAGGTCTTTGTCCAGCTTGAAGTTCTTCACCAACTTGCAGTGCGTCAGATGTATCCATGAAGCTTGCTCTGCTATTTTGACTGCAGTAGGTGTTGAAAGAAGCACCTGGTAAGGACCTTCCCACTTTGGCGATGCCCAGTTCTTTCATTTCACAATTTTAATCTACACCCAGTCTCCTGGCATCACTGCCACTTCCGATGTTTCGGTTTGTTTTTTACCTGAAACAGAATTAAACTGCAACAGATGTTAAGAACTCAACAACTTTTTCATATATTCAGCTAACGTAAAATGAGCTTCCTGGTCTGATGACATGAGAGGTTTCCACTGGGGTGTGTAATAAGCCCTCCCATACAGCTTCTCAAAAAGAGTCAGTCCTTTTGCTGTAGGGGCGGTTCTCATGTTCAACAGTGCCAGGGGTAAATAGTACAGCCAGGTTTTCCCTGTCTCAGTTATCAATTTCCTCTGTTTGCTTTTCAGTATACTATTATGTCTTTCAACCAGCCCTGCAGATTGCGGATGATATGCACAATGATTTTTTAAAGAAATACCAAAAAACTTACTCAGCTGCTGTATGGTTTGATTTACAAAGTACGTACCATTGTCACTATAGATTCTCTCCGGAATGCCGAACCTAAGAATAATTTCCTTGACAAGTACTTTTGCCACTGTAGCTGCATCTGGGTTTTTGGTTGGAAAGGCTTCCACCCATCTGGAAAACATATCTATAATGGCAAGGCAATACTTCTTATTCTCACATTTGTTCAATTCTATGAAATCCATGCAGATAGTGTGAAATGGATATGGTAGTGTTGGAAAACTCCCTTGCTTGGGTTTTATCGCCACCTGTGCATGGTGTTTGTTACAAATCTGACACATTAAACAAAATTTTTTAGAATAGTTTGTAAATCCATACATTGTGAACACTTGTTTATTCCCCCTGTTGAGACATGGTACTGCCCATGGCTCAACAATGCCGCATAGCGGAACAAATTAGAGGGTAGTATTGGTTTTCCCTTCCTTAGAGATGTATAGCCCATTTTCGAGGCTTTCTCCTCATTTTATCCATTGCTGTTTTTCAGCTTGCATAGTAAGTGTCTGCATTGTTTTTAACATATCCAGATTCAAAATTTCAGAGGGTTGTAATTCCTTATTTAAAAGAAACACCTCTGTAGCTGCTTGTTTTGCAGCTGTATCAGCTCTTGCATTACCTTTTGAAATCCTATCTTGTTGTTTGGTGTGAGCTACACATTTGCAAATGGCCACCTTTTGAGGTAACTGAATAGATTCTAAAAGATCGAAAATAAACTGCGCATGATTTATAGGTTTTCCAGTAGATGTTATCATTCCCCGGTTTTTCCACTGTTGTGCAAACACATGTACAGTGGAGAAAGCATACTGGCTATCAGTAAAAATGTTTACACATTTACCCTTTGCTAAAGTACATGCCCGTGTCAGGGCAATCAATTCTGCTGCCTGTGCAGATAAATGGTGCGGTAAAGATTTTGCTTCTATAACTTCATTATCAGAAACTACTGCATATCCTACTAGGTTCTGTCCTGCAGGGCTCCTTTTGCACGAGCCATCCACGTAGTATGTCACCTCAGCATTATCCAAGGGGACATCTGTGAGGTCTTTTCTAGGTAGAGACTTTTCCTCAATTACCTGCAGGCAGCGGTGCGGTGTGCCGTCTGCAGGGGTTGGTAGCAGAGTAGAAGGGTTCAAAGTCGTGCATCGTTCAATCGTCATATGAAGTTGGCTCAATAATATAGTCATGCAGGAGAGATGCCTAGCAGGGGAAAGAAATGCCACCTTTTCTTGCAACAAGATAATTGCAACTGCATGGGGTACCCTCAAAGTGAGGGGGTGGAATAAAACTACTGAAGCTGATGCCTGTTCCGCCATTGCAGCTGCAACAACTGCCTGGACACAGTGGGGTAGTGACCATGCCACTGGGTCCAGCTGTGATGAATAGTAAGCAATGGGACGTTGCTTATCCTCATGTTGTTGTGTTAGTACTGATGTCATATAACCCTGCTTGCAATCTACAGTCTGGAAAAAATATTTATGATAATTTGGTAATCCCAGAACTAGAGGGGATGCTATTAATTGTTTCAGTTTACAAAAAGCCGATTCTGCTTCCGATGTCCATTGTAACAAATCTTGCGCTGCCATGAGTGTCTTATATATAAGGTCAGTTAAGGGTGCAGATTCCAAGGCATAGTTTGGAATCCAGCTTTGACAAAAATTAGTCATTCCCAAGAAGGACATCATTTCCTTCTTGTTGGTTGGCTTTGGTGCCTGCAAGATTGCCACTTTTCTGTCCTCATCTAATGTTCTACCTTCCTTGGATATCACATAGCCAGGGTACTTCACCTGTTTTTTTTCCAGAGCTGCAGTTTGTCTTTGTTTACTTTATGTCCCTCAGCAGCTAAAAATCATACAAGTGCTACTGTATCTTCCCTACAATCCTGCAGGGTGGGGGCCGCTAACAAAATGTCATCAACATAAAGTAAAATCTGACTACCCTTCGGTGGATTAAACCTTGCCAAGTTACTTGACATTTCCTGTGAGAATATCATAGGGCTCTCACAATATCCCTGTGTGAGTCGCGTATATGTGTATCTTTTTCCCTGAAATGTGAATGCAAACCAATACTGGCTATCTGGGTGTATCGGTATTGAAAAGAATGCGTTACTAATATCCACCACACAGAAATACTTTTGTTGAGGTTTTAAGTCATTTAACAGAGTGTGTGAATCTGGCACTATGGGTGCCCTTGGTATTACTGCGTCATTCACAGCTTGCAAATTCTGGACCATACGCCATTCTCCATTGGCTTTTTTAACTGGAAATAAAGGAGTATTACATGGAGAATCGAGAGATTCCACTAGTGCCCCTCCCTTAAGTAATGCTGCTATGATAGGTTTTATCCCTGCCTCTGCATCTTTCCTTAAGGGGTATTGTCTTTTCTGTGGTCTAAATGCTGATTTCAGTGTGATATTAACTGGCCCTGCCATACGGATAAGTCTTACATCTGATTTCCTGTTGACCAGAGAGTCTCTGGTACATCTCGCAAGGCGTTTTCTTCCTCCTTCAGTAGGAGTGTCCATCAGCTGTCTTCGAGAGATTGCAGGTGCACAGCTGGGTTGGTCTGTGTCACCCAATTCAATTTTTGTACTTGTATTCCCTGTCTTGACAGTTCCAGTCCTGTTTGTTTCTCCCATTTTGTGGTTTTCTTCCCTAGGTCTGCCCACTGTATATTTTTATTCTTGGTCAGGCTAACATGTGGTAATCGATTAGATTTATAAAGTGTTAAAAATTCCTGAGGCAGCAAACAGCTGACTACACTATTCCCTTCTGTGTCCCAGTACAGGTTATGCAGTACCAATCTATTTGTATGATTCTCAAATAATTTTTCTTCATATTCCTTATCGGGTCCTGGTGTATTACAAAAATATAGGGTACAATGTAACAGGTGTTGTTTATCAATGTCGAGGGAGGGAAACTTACTGATAGCTATGTTCATCAGCTCCTTAGTCACAGTCCCCGGACCAGTTGTGACCAAGTCCTGACTATACCAATAAAATATTTCACCCCCCGATTGCACCATAAAGGTGTCAGTTTGTCACTGTGCTTCCATTCCCTGCATGGTTAAGACTACTGCTATACCAAATAACTACATAAGATCCCTGCCCAAGAGATTCACTGGACATTTTGCAGAAACCACAATCTTACTTTTCTGTGCCAATCCCGAAACAGGATCAGTTATTGTAATATTGCGGGAGAGGGGCTCCCGATATAGCTGCCCATTAGCTGCTTTGACTAATATGTAGTCGAATGATTCTGAGTTTTCTGGCAATTTGGAGGGGTGTATCAGGGTTCGTGATGCCCCTGAGTCGCACAAAAATTTGACTTCCCTGCCTTCCACTGAAAGCATAACTTCTGGTTTAGTATCTGCTAAGTAGAGCTCCAAGCTCAATAAAGCCAAGTCTAGTACTTCATCTTCTACTTCACTGTCATCAATTCCCTGTACTTCCTCTATTTCCCTTTTCACATTCTCATTTGTCCTTTCTGCACTAGCTCCTTCTAATGATTCCTGACTATCATATAGTCAGTCTTCACCTTCCTTGTCTTCCATAGTTGCTTTCTTATTTTTCTTGCAATCCCTTGCCAAATGTCCCTTTTTACCACATTTGAAACATTCACCCCTTTTCTTGCATCCTTCAAAGTCTTCTGATCGTTGATCAGACTGCCTACCTCCCTGTGCATTTTTCCTGCCCTTCTTTCCGGGTTGTACTACATAAACTTCTGATCCATCCTCTACAGAAAATACTTGAGCCTTCTTTTTCTTTTTGCTATTGAAATGCCTTTCAGCATGCCTAGCATATTCGAGTAGTGACTGTAGCCTGCCAGTTCAATGATCAACCATATGTTTTGTAATGAAACTGCTTATAGGTGCACTACTGCCTTTCAAAAATACATTTTTCAACAGCTGTTCGTATGGGGAATCTTGTTTTTGGTCTTTGGGGATCTGCATCCCACAGTGGTTATTAAAACATTCCAGTAGCCTAGCGAAATATTGGTCAACTGTCTCACCCTCCTGTTGGATGCATTGATTAATGCACGCCCAGTCTGCCTTACGTTTCCATTTTTCAGAGATGCGGTCTGTAACTCCTTTTACTCTAGCGTCTAAATCTGCACTGCTATGAGGAAGGGGTTTTTGTTTAGCATCACAAGGATTCCAATTGCCACAAATCATGTACCAGTCTGGCCCTACAATTTGTTGAACTACCCTTTCTATTTCTTCCTCATTTAAATGATAACTTAGCCTCATTCCTTGTAAATCGTCTGAGAATTTTCTAAAATTAATTTCCGGATGGAGAATCCCTTCTGTAGCTTTCCAGATATCTTCCAGAGTCCAGGGTCTGTATACTAAGATGGTTGGATCCTGATTATCGTGCCCAGCCGGAGGGTTCGGTACTTCTATAAGTGGACATATTTCGTCTTCTTCTTCTCCCGCAGGTTGTGTGTCTTTAAATTTCCGCCATGACTCTCGATTACCTGCTTTTGTTTGGGAACTAGTTTCAATGGGATCCCTTATTTTAGCTAGTTTTAGAGCGTCCCTATCCTCAGTGACCACAGGATACAGCGGAGGTGGATCTACCTGTCTACTCACTCCATATTCTGGTAAGGGAGGGGGAGGCGGAGGTGCTGTTGCTATTACTAGGTTGTTATCCTCCCTATCTAAAAACATTGTTTTTGAATCCTTGTTCTTTTGGTCCCTACGGTTTACTTCCTCCAGCCACCTGTGTGCCTGGGGAATTCCTAACTGTCGTTGCTTTTTTACCTGACCTTTAGATTCAGTTTTAAGTTATTTAATAAGTTTGATGAGTGAGGATTTTTCCAATTTTCCGTCAAATTCGTATTTAATAACCCATTTTGAAAAGTATCTGACATTGTCTGCGCACTGTGACTGCATATATTTTGCATCTTCCGTTAACGGTGGGTCTCGGGGTATTTTTGCACAGTTATTACCCATTTTCCCTTACTTTTGATTGTTACGTAACTTCACCTTGATTTTCTAGTTTTAACGTGTACCACAGATTTTGTTATAGTCTCTTCAGAATGGCTACCTAAAGTCTAATTATTCTGTTTCTCCTGATCTATGACAAGACAGTACATTTTTTATCCCTGACTGTAAGAAAAATACAATCTGACAAAAAACAATACACATATAGTCCCTGATCCTAAAACAGAAAAAAAAGTAGATTCACCTTACCTGAGCCCATGTGATTGATCACCGATTCGTGGAAAACCCGTCCTTCAGTCACAGATCAAAAAGTGGCTGGCCTCTTTTGACGACAATTCAGTCGGAGGACTTTACATATAAGAAGAACTGATTTGGTTTCTTCCCCGTATGGTTTCAGCCACCTGGCCATTTGATCCGAGGTGAAGAGAGGGATTCCAGTCCGAAGGACCAATCTGTAAAGGAAAACACAAAGATCAATGCATGTTCAAGCAAGGCACCCTTTATTACTTGCAGCAAGGAGACAAAGCATGCAGGTACAAGGTTTGCCTGATTTTCCATAGTTCAGCCTACAGTTTTTATACAGTTTTCTACAAGTTCACAGAAAGATGCTATTATTAGATTTGCTGCTGACATGGTCAAATAATTGCTGTCTTGCAAAAACATGTTTTTTGAGAAAAACAACCTGGCCTTGAGTTTGTTTCAGCTTCCCTTAGTTTCTCACAATCCTTTCTCTAGTTCTGATATGATACATTCAAGGTACAGTCCTGGCCTCAATACACTTTCTGCTGACCATGGTGGGTTTACAGGCATCCATTGTTCTCTTTTCAGAGCTTCTAGCAGCTGCATATTTTCACACAGAATAAGCAGAATAAATGTATTAACTCCTTTAACCCTTAATACATTAAACCTGCATATTGCAGTTGTACATTTTAATACACTAAGCCTACATATTGCATTGCAGTTATACATTTTTCTAACATCAAGCTATTTGTAGTGGCTGTGGGCTAAGCTTAGAAAGGTGCACCATTAAGAGTTGGAATAGGGTCACAGGTTCAAAGGTGTTTACTAGGCTAATGACCACAAGGGCCTTTTTAAGCCTAGCCATGCATCATAACAAGATCTGACACCCTTGTTACATATAAGCATGGGCCTGGGAGATGAACCACTTACAGGTTACCTGTCTGCATTAGAGACATAGGTGCCAAACCAGGGATGAATTTCTGTTTTCCTATCCAGTTGTCCAAGTTGCACTAGAATTGGGTTTGGGAGGAACTCTGCTTCACATGGATGGGGAGCCTGTTCCATAGATGGGCTAGTCTCTGGGATACATACCTATCTCTCCAGCAGGTCCTATTTATATCACAGGCAGGGCTTAAGTCTTTAGAATAGGTAATTCTGGTACTGTTTGTTTTGTGGATATACACGAGGTCCATCAGAGTGGGGTCTAACAATGCCCTGTATGCCAGGCATAGATCTCCCCTCAAAAGCCTGTAGGAGACAGAATACAGGGATAGGGCCTTGAGGCAGTTTGCATAAGACATATTACTTATGCCCTGTATTCCTTTAGTGACAAACCTCTGTGGATGTTCCAGTTGTTGGATATGCCTGGTTAGGTACATACCAAAGGGGGTATTGTACTCAATGATAGGTCTGATGAATGCCCATTACAGTGGAACAATGACTTCCTTGGACTTAGATGCCATACCTTTATTTATAAGTTGCACAACATAAAATGATTTCCTCACCACTGTAGACATGTGATGATTAATGACTAGATTATTATCTATATATGTTCCTAGGTCCCTGACTACTGGGTCAACTCTAAGGGGTGTCTTGTCAATATGATAGTTACCAGGGATGGATGATTTCCCAAAGGATACTAGTATGCATTTCTTGGCATTTAGTTTTAGCCCATGGCTCTGACACCAGTAGTTTGTCTGTGTCAGCCTCTCCTGGAGAACATTTGTGTCAATGTGAGATTCAATGACAGCTCCTAATTTGCAAGCATCTGCAAATTTAGTCAGGCAGAGACCATTGGCATTGGCTTTGACCTCTGAGAAGTGAATGCCAAAAGGAGTGGTCCAAGGACTGATTCCTGAGGGACTCCACTTGTGACTGCCCTCTTTGTAGAGGTAGACTCCCCAATTCTAACTTCCTGGGTCCTGTCTGTGAGCCAGTTGGAATGAGCTACTTCTTGGGTATAAGATGTGATCTTCTGTATATGTGTAGTTATGTGCAGATTGCTGCACCTGTACATAGCAGGAGCTTAATTACTGATTGGATTTGGGAGATGTCAGTTATATTTGGTAAAGTTACAGCTGAAAGTACCTATGTCTATGGAGTATACATTGTTGACCTACTGTACTTAATGCAGCTCCATGCAAAGGACACTCCTGATTACCAGCTAAACAAATGAATGGATAACTAGCAACATTGCTAGCTTTTTAGCTGAGTGAATAAACAGATATGACAAGGAAATAAAATGAGTAGGTAGTTATAAAATGCAAAAGGATTTCAAACTAAACAAAATATAAGCCAGCAGAGAACTACAGTAGAAACTAAGGAAAGACAGAAGTATTAACCAGTACTTTTTCTTTCTTTATTATTATTATTTAGAAGTTTGTCAATGATGCCTGATTGAGGAGTAATATAAAATGTCTTAGACCAGTCCAGATATGCTATATGTACTGTGTAACTGTTATCCACGTAGGTTTTTAAAAAAAAAATGTGAGATTAAAAAGGTAGCACCTTCCTTTGACAAAGCTCAGTTGATGAGTGTTTGTGGTTAAGAGATTTTCAATGTCCAGATTAACAGAATCTGAGATTTTATTTTCCATAGCTTTTCATATGATGCTAGTGAGACTAGCAGGTCTGCTGTTACTGGAGTCATTGGCTGGGCAACTCTTTACAATCCACATAACAATGGGTGTTTCTCAGGTTTCAATAATATATCTAAATACATTAAAGATTTTAAGTAGGAGTTCAGATTAGCCATATCTGGCAATGATAATCAGATGGACTGGTATATTACCAGAGCCAGTTTTGACAACGCTGATAGTCATTAAAGAGAGCTGCTGGGATTACGGAATCTATTTAATAGTTATAACTATGGCAGTATCTGTCATTTAGTCCTTAGCCCAGATAAAGACAACTTAAAAGGTAGCACTACTCGATGCTAGGAATCTTAATAGAAAGATGCCAGAACCTGAAGCCCTCATGCACCTTGAATATATTCATATTTGTGTAGTTACTGTGCTACAGTTTCAATGCAATGACATCACTCCTTCATTATCAGGGTTTAGCACCTATCATGCTTTCGTATCATTGGGCAACTGTGGGAACTTATCTCTATTTGTTAGAAATACCTTTACGTTACATTAAATTACCCACAATTCTAACTTGCAGCTCCTGGAGATCTAAATTACTCTTAGCAATTGCAACTATTACTTCGTTGTTAACTACGGATCCCCAATCAGTGTCACCCAAATGTCATAGAAATTATCTCAATACTATTGAAGATCCTAGTTCCTAAGCTTTCTAAAGTAATACTACAATGAAAAGAAATTATAATTCAATAACCCAATATCTCATATTACATTCTTCTAAGGCAGGGATACTCAAAGAAATTCTCATGAGCCAGTGTTTTAAAGTAAAGCAGTTAAGCTATTTAGTATTCTGGCCTCAAACTGATAGATTAATGAAGTGATTTAATAAAACTCTGAAGTCTGTGCTCGGGAAGACCATAGAATAAGATGGTAACAGCTGGGCTAATCTACTTATCTTTATCCTGTTTGCAATAACAGAGATGCCTCAAGGTTCTGTAAGGTTTACCCCATTTGATTTACTAAATATGACATATCTCTTAGATTTGCTGAGGATAGCTAAGCAGACTTTGAAGAAAGAGACAATACCATTTAAAAGTATAAATCATACTGCACAACATTGCTTCACAGGTTAAAATTTGCTCCACCAACAGGGAAGAAATATATACAAAGGGCTAATAAACTTCAACAGAGAGTGTTTAACAAGAATGCCAGACTTAAGGAATATAAAACAGGGAAAATCTCAATGTTATTCACCTATGTTGAAAATAAATTCCTTGTAAGATAACGCAGACATTTGTAAGTTATAAAGTAAATGAGTGAAGTGACCTACAAAATAGATGACAGCATTTATATTGCATAGCTGTTTTTATGTAATGGTTATTTAGTCAGCCTGGGAACTGGGATTAAAGGCAGCAGTGGAGTACCAGGAAATCCATTCTTTTCTTCTGTTCAAATAGATAAAAGTTTGTCTGGGGTTCAGAAACAAAAAAAGTGAAAGATTCCTTACTAAGAAATAAAGAGGACTTATTTCTGAACTACCTAGTAAAGACAGATGTCATTCATTGTCAAATGTAAACTCTCCCTGGAGAGAAACCCTATAGGGTATTAGAGTCCCAAAGAAAAGTAGTATGTGAAAAAGTGAGAATGTGCTTAAACTAGTTGCCCCTAAGAAGTCACAAACTGAATAGAACAGTACATATTGCCTTGGTCCATAAACCAGACAACTCCAAAATATTTTGCATTAATTTCTGGAAATTAAAATTATTAATACAAATTGACACTTATCCAATGCCCACATTGAAGGAGTCCGGAGAGAGGATAGACAAAGCAAGGCAAGACTCTTGACAAACTTAGAATTGAACAAATGGGTACAAGAAGACCCCCTTTATACCAAAACCAAAGACAAGACGACATAGTCAACCCCTGATGGTATTTTTCATTATACCAGAGGTATCACAGCATCCCTGTAGATCTACCGGCAGGCCCTAGGATGCAGATCACAGGACTCATGTTGGGAAATATGACACAACTGGCTCTTTCAGCTTCAGATAGGCTAACACCTAGATCTTATAAATGGTTCTAGAATTATTTGGAAAACAGTGCAGTCTGTGTAGAACAAGCATAGTATGCATTTTCTTTGGTTTCATAGGTAGCTATTAGCCCAAGTGCCATTGTAAACAGAAATAGGTACTGTGTACTGTTTTGCCCCTGGCCATAGTTTTAGTAACTTTCTTGAAGTCCAGCATGTTAAAGGCATGGTTTGCCTTTGATAAAACCAAACTGAGTAGGGTGCACTCTGCAGGCTCCCTGTGTCATCGTTTGTCAATTCCATGATAATTCTTTCCATTGGCTTGCATATGTGACTAGTCAGATGTATAGGTCTGTAGTCTCCAAGTTCAAAGAAGTCCCTCATCCCTTGTTTAGAGGATAAATGCTGCAGTTCCCCATTTGTTTGGCATGAAGACTATCTAGAGGGCATTGTTAAAAAAGCTTAGTGTAATGAAGTCCTCAATACAGGCTATTAAAGTAGTCCAGTCTGGAAGAGACTAATGCTTGAAAAGTGACTAAGAATATAATTTGGGAAAGTGTCAGTTTATAGTCCAGAATATCACCTAGATTATAATTCATATCAACAAATCTGAGTTTACTGCTATAATTTATGAAGATGTTAAAAAAAGGAGTTGGCAGATGAATTTCTCAAGATAGGACAATCTGTCATGGCATCAGTTTTAAAGGTATTGGGTTTAATCAGAAGATAAACCAAGGCTATATGGAAAAAGGGATATGAATTGTTGGCCTGAAAAAAAAAAGACATTTACCCCTGCATAAATATTTAAGCATGTTTCAGGGAAATACTGAATTATGCCTGCCTGTATGGTACCTACAAGTACTAGATGTTTGCTGGTTCACTGGCCGACTGGATAAACAGCATAATGAAATACTGAACTTGTGTTGACTTGAAATGCCTCAATGAACTATCTTCTAAAAGGAGTACAATTTTGTAAAGATTGAGTTTCTTTTCTATTACTCCCCACTTACATTCAGTCCTGTAAATCACTTCATCTTAATACTGAAACAGTGATTTCAGAAGACAGAGACACACACAATCATGTGTGTATAGGGGTAGGTGTGTGTGTGTGTGTGTGTGTGTGTGTGTGTGTGTGTGTGTGTGTGTGTGTGTGTGTGTGTGTGTGTGTGTGTGTGTGCGCATGTGTGCATGCGTGTGTGTGTGTGTGTGTGTGTGTGTGTGTGTGTGTGTGTGTGTGTGTGTGTGTGTGTGTGTGTGCGCACGTGTATGTTTGTCTCAGTGTCTGTGTCTTGTGTATCAGTGTTCTCTTAAGTAGTGTACTTTCTACTGTCAGTACCTGTTTTTGTAGTCTATTTTCAGATGCTTCTAGGAAATAGATGTGATGATAGCAAATTCATTGTGTTTTAAACAGGCTCAGATGATTGCAGACTGGGAGCACATCAGTATATTCATTGCAGTTCTTAATGCCAGCAGATGAAAGGAAAGTGGCCAAAATAACTTTCACCAACATTTGAAATCAGTTTCTTTTCTACTGTTTTGTGAACTCAGATTAGGAATGTATAATTTTGGGGGTCTGATGGTTGTTCCATCAAATGGGGGTGCAGGGATTCTTGCCCCCTACTACAATATTCTTTCTAAGAATGTCAAATATTGTTTTGTCATTTTTTTCATCCTACTAGGATTTTTAAATTTTCTGCTGAACTATCAACATGCTTCCTGTAGACTTCATTGGGAACATGCCCTGTATGGCTGACTGATTTCAATTATAGGTATAAAATACATATGCCAAATCAATAGATACATACTGGTTTTATATATGTGTGTGTGTGTGTGTGTGTGTGTGTGTGTGTGTGTGTGTGTGTGTGTGTGTGTGTGTGCGCGCGCATGTGTGCATGTGTGTGCGTGCGTATGTTTATAAGTCTAATGGATTTCGTTGAACTAAAAATCAGTATAAGACGACATAAAATGCACAAGCTTGCTAAACTTCTCATCTGCTGTATAGTTATGTTCGTGTACTGATTCATATTCTAGTAAGTGACATTTTAATTGCTTGTTCCTTGACACAGCTACAAAAATTATAGCCTTTTGAGGCAGCATGTTATGTTTTACATAAATGATCAGTTTAATTATACAGTACATTTACAAGGGGAAATCAGCCTTGTCAGCAAGTGATATAACAATCTTTAAGAGAAGCCCAAAAGCTTAAAAAGATCAAGCATAATCCAGCATATCCTGCTTGCTTTGGTTTGAGCCAGTCAATCCCCACTTTTATCTGTATTTTGCATAGTATAAACAGACCTGCTTAATCTACAAAATGTTTGAAAATGCCTCAGGGGAAGTAATATGAGGGACATTTCAAATACTGCCAACTAATGGGGACTTATCTGCAGAAGTACCCCAATAACAGAATAGCATGAAAGAGACACAGACACTTTCATATTTATAATTATTTTTATAATATGCCTAAATACAAAGAAAAGAATGCTCTTAAACACGTGTCTGGGTATTGTGGCCTGCCAATTCCTTTAACATATAAAGGATCTCTACTAATGATGAGAAATCCTGGTTCCATGCCAGAGGTGCAAAGGAAGCAAGTATAAATGTTATTTATATTCACAGAGTTACTGCAGGGGATTAAGCTGTGACCTGTTAACGAGCTACTTCCTGTAGCCCAGGATACAGGGTTTGATTCCTTATACCTCAGTCTACCTGCTGTGTGCCTGACCAATTCACTTTAGCAGACAGTGTTCATGGGTCACAACTGAAAAGAGACAAATGTGTCCAGTGGACTTAACTGGTCAACAAATTAATAAAATAAAAGCAAAAAATACATTTATATGGGGCCAAAGGTGCCACAACATCCATGCAGTGTGCTTCTAGCCTGTGTCCCTTGCATAGTATAATCACCTCACAGGGTACTGCAATTCAAAGAAAGGAAAATTTCTCCTACAATAATCTCATTTATAAAAGTCTAACTTCATACAGAGCATTCTCAGTCACAATATTCTCGAACACAGTTTGTTATCTCTAATCCAACTGCTGAGCTAAACATCTCCTGTATAATTAGGCTATGTGTCATCATTTTGAAATGCAATAAGCTGTGCTAACACATAATACATACGACATGAAACAGACAGCTCTGATGAGACTTGTTGAACTGACTCATTGGGCTGATTTCAGTGGATTGAGCCAAGTTCCATGCAAAAATGACAGCAAGCTAAGTTATATGCCAATGTGGCCCAGACTGATGAGCATAACATGGTGCCATGCAGACACAAAAAATAACCTGCAAAGTCACACTAATAACAAAATCAGTAAGGACAAAATCATATTACAAAGAAAACTCATCCATAAAGTGATATGTGTGCATTTGTGGAAGGTATATAAGCTGAATAGAATGTGTCAGGAATAAATGGAAATTATGTGCTGAAGACAAATGTGCATCAACAATAGTCCTGAAAAGTGAGAAATATCTGCAAACATTTACAGACATCGCTATAAAATGTAGACATACATATATGAACATTCTCATCATCATTTGTGAAATCAATCGCAATCTGCAAAATTTCCTATAAAAAAAAAAAAAAAGAATCAATTAAGGCAAAGTGGCAATCACAGTCACATCGCTGTGGCTAACAGTAACTAACAGATGGGATGAGAAATAAGTAAAATTCAAGTAATGCACACACCCAATGAAATAGGATGATAGAAAAGCAGATGCGGGTTGGATGAGGGTGAAGAAGAAGACCATACAAAAGGGATGAAGGTCAAAGGGAAAGTCAGAGGGGCATGGGCAATTTTTTTTTGGCAGGATTAGGCCCCTTATTTATTCTATTTATTTGTTTATTTATTTTTAAGAAAAGAGTAGAAAAGGCACTGAAAAAGGAGGTGTGGAAAAATGTGTGTATAAAACTATAAATATCATAAGACATGACAGACAAAGGTCAGTAATATACATAAAGAATAGAGAAGGTAATCAGACAGCACACATATGAAGTAAACAACACGGGTGAAAAATAACAAGCAGAGTAGGATTGGATATCAGCCATGGTGCCCCTCAAAAATACATATGTACCAATGTACAAACAGTGTTGAGATGTGGCAATCTGTGTGACAGTCATACCAAAAGGAGTAGTACTGATAACAGGTATGTGTGAGAGAACACTAAATGGGTGCCATCGTAGTACACAGTGGGCATCAAATATTATAATCTACTAGGCTGTCAGCATTGTAAGTGTAAGCCAAGCAACAGCAAGAATTATTAAATCCAGTTAAGAAAGTGTTGGATCAGACAAGCGGAGGTCAGATTTGAACCTCTAACCCTACACACAATAGATAAACAACTAAGCATAGTGCCAAACAGCAGTACTGCAGCATCATAGTAATGTGTCTGTGTAATATACTGTTACGTATACACACAACTAAGACCGAAGAAATGGGATCCAGATGAAGAAGACAATGCATGCCAGAGTTAACACAGATAGTGTTTAGGTATGCAATGTAGATGTATAACATGCAATGACATCACATAAACCAAATATAATGAAGGCTCATCATATATAACCACACCAATGACATGCAGTTGGAAGAACATAGTGAAACATATGCATTATAAAATAGCATATGAAGAATAAAAGCTAAGGAATGTAAGCCTGTGTGCATGGAAGAAGCATACAAATGTCTGAGTAATGCACAACACAAAAGTAAAACATTGTGTGTATATGTCTTCTATGCATATGATACCCTAGCAATATTTTTTTCTCTTATGTACACGTTTGCGCAATGTGCAAGGTTATTTAGCTGTGCTTAGCTCTGCACAACCACACACATCAGACATGCACCAGACATCTAAATATAGAAACTGGATGCTTTTAATTGTCTTAGCTGTGTGGTGCTTAGCACCGCCCAAACTCCTGCAGTGAAGCTGTGCTATGCTTGTACTAGAACCTTCACAGTATATGTGAAGATAGAGGAGTTTCTTTCGCTACTCTTATGTAGATAGGTTGAGTGATGACCTATAGTGTACTAGGTTTCAGTTTGAGTCCTGGGCAGTGATACCTTCAACATATTTTTTTGTGTCTTTCGGCTTTTCCCGGTTAGGGGTCACCACAGCGGAACTCCGGTCTGCTAATGATTGGCAGTAGATTTTTACATGCCGAGTTGCTGGCCCTGACATACAACCTTCAACAAAGATACGCCCATTCAATCATATCTCCACACAGAAGATGCTCTTGATGAGAATCGAACAGTACAACGTCTTAATGTGAGGCAACAACGCTACCGCAGCACCACCAGCGCAGTACTGATAACTTCAACATATACTGCTGTGAAAACTGTGTTAGGTCACTGAGACATCTGTACACTGTAAATTCAGTTATTGCTAAGCATTACATAAACATGGGTAATGTGTTTTCCTTGTTTGTGCATCGCTAAACATCACTTAAACCAAGGTTTTCCATGTCTAGATGATGGCAAGCAATGTGCCACATGTTTGAAAGTTTCAGGATGATGCACAATGATGGGAATGCATCCTAGGTAAAGGGCAATTGGTGAGAATTGCAAAGTATTCCCTGGATCTTGATCTTGAATGTCGATATAGCTGTCATAGGGGAAGGAGTGAACTTTTGGGCACAGTGTTGGGGTGTTCTGGAGTCTAGGATTTTTATTGGACTCCTGGTAGAGCACCATGGACCCTGGCTGCTGCAGGACAACTATCTTGGCTCAGAATGCAAGTCTGAGACCTGGGATAGTTTTACATGGGACCTGACCAGTGCAACTGGTATCCCCCACACTGGTGAGCAGTGTCATCACCATTATGACAACCTCCATTGACAGAAGATGGGTACATTGGATCAGTGGATCCAAGAGGCACAAGCAAGGAACACCCCACAGATATGTAAGTATGTTTTCTAGTAATTTATGAATATGCAAGCTGAATCTGTGCAAAACTGGTATGCATAATGTTTTTCCTCTCTTACCACAGCTGCAGAAAAGAGGGCTTGCACCGTGCAAGGCATTTGGCCAGGATAAGGGAAGCATGTGCTATGCAAGAAAATCAATAAAGTAATAAATGAATGCATAACTTAATAAAATAAAAAAACACAGATATTGAAGTCTTAACAGTCATGTGTGAAATACCTAGGACATCACAGACCTTCATTAACGTGTCAGTGCATATCTGAAGTCTAAAAGCAAATTAAGGGAAGTAAGCATGCATTACTGTGTAGCATAGCTTCCAAACATTAGTTAATGCTGCTGAATACCCAGATTAAGAGTGAATGTTGTGGTCCACTCATTGTCATACATATGCTGTTGATTGCAGTCAATAACTCATTAGAGTAAACATGTATGTCAACAGATGTCCCAGGCATCTATCCATGTGTAAATGCAAGATTTGAAACAACATGAATCAATAATGTGTAAAAGGAGACAGTGCTGTGATAATGTTGAATTTCAAATAAAATGTTCAGTATTACTGTAGTCACTGCTTGTGAGTTTTCATCCCATACCAGATAACTGAAAAATTGTGCTGTTTTCAATACTGTTTTAGCATTTCATCAATAAAACATAACCATGCTTGCATGTGATGTGCACACCCATAGGCCTATGTCTTGACTGTCCAGCTGTCAAGTTTAATCAGTGGACATGGACATACCTCTCAACTGTCATGATTTTTGCAGAATGTACTAAATATTGCCCCAGATATGTGGTCTGTTTAGTACAGGTTTTACTAGACAGTCTCTGCCACATTGGTTAGGATCAATGTAAGAAAAAAATGTCATTCCTCTAATTTGCAGATATTAGATATCTCTGTAAGTGAATTTTAATGGCAAATCTGTTAGTCAAACTCCTTGCTACTATTGTAAGAGCACACTATGTAAGGATTTTCCCTGTTGTTGTGCCTTTGTTACACCATTATATAAGGCTTGGGCCATGATGTCTCGTGCTAAGAGGTTGAGAGGTACGTACATGTAACATCATATATCCAATATAAGCAACACTGCATGATTCCTGGATGCAATGTGATCTGAACTATAGTGTGTGTGTAAGGAACAGAGTAGTATTTCAAAGAATAAATGCCACAGCAGTCAGTAGTGTTACAAATAAAATCTAACATATCTAAAAGTACTTATTTGTCGTACATTTGGTTATAGTATCTGTGACTTTACTAATATTTTCCTTTCTTCTCTCACCCCACCCTTCCTCTTCTTTTATTTATTTAATCAATATATTTACTATTAATATTTACTATTATCATATCATTTGGTATTCTCCCTTATGTTGTCCTTATGTATAATTTATTAGTGTTTTTTTGTTAAATTTTCATTTACATTATTTATTGTTGTGCTCTTCATTATATTATTTTTCACTTTTTCCATTATTTGTTATTGTTTTCTTTTGTCTTATTCATTACATTTGTTTGGGTTATGTTTTTTTTTCCATTATGTTTCTATTTTATTTACCATAGTGCAACAAGGTAGGCTGGTGCCTGGTGATCCACCTACTTTTGCTCCCCTGACTGAGGCATGGGTCTATATCACTTGAGCAAATGCTTAATTGAGCAATTCGCTATTTGTTGAACTGTATTAAGCAAAAGCTCAATTAAGCAAAAGCTCAGTTAAGCAAAAAAGTTTCCTGGAGGAAAAAAACAACTGCCCACCCACTGATCAGAAGAAACAAAACAAAATTTAAAACTCTGCCCCCACCCACCCTTAACTAAATATATCAACTCCAAGATCGCACTACAGTGGGGAAAAGGGCAAATGCCAGATGGTGGCCAACCACGTCCTTTCCCCTGGGAAAAAAATTGCTTAACCGAGCATTTGCTTAATTGAGCTTTTGCTTAATACAGTTTGACATATAGTGTTTCATTCAATTAAGTGTTCACTGAAATGATATAGACCCTTGAGGCACAGGTGCTCAGCATGTCTGGGGTGCAGCCTGGTGGCATGCCCCCTATTGCTCCTGCACTACTGACTCTGTCAGAAAGTACCAACTCACAGGCCAGGAATGTGCCCCCTCTTGGAGTGGAGGTGGAGTGGATGACTATGTCACCCATGCATAACTGTCAGGCATGATGTGTAGTCTTGTGCAGCAGGCTGTCAGCAGACACCTATGTCAGATGGAAAGCATGTTGGCCATCCTGGTGCAGCAGTCTGGCTGCAGGTGCCAGTGTCAGTCACTGCCTCCACAGAAGCAATGAAGGTGCAGTGTTGACAGTCCCATGGGTAAAGTCTTCAGTCACACTGTTACTGTGTCTGACATCTATGGGACCTGGATCCTCGATCCTCCCACCCCCTCCGTAACCAAGGTGTTCACCCCCTCTTGTATCCCTCACCAACCCTGTTTGCTGTCCTGAATGTCTTGTCTGTCTGCAAATGCTTCCTCTTCTTCCCAACTTACCTTCCCCATACATACCTATGCCTCTTCCTCAACATTCCACTCTCTCCTTACAAAAAAGGGCACCTGTCCCAAAAAAAATTCATGCCATACATAGCTCTCCATTTTGGGACACACTTAATTTGGTCCAGTTGGCTTGACAATGGAATCATGTTGTCATCACCCCTCTCTCTTGGGGTGAAACTCCAAATTCATCAAATAATCTTTGTAAGTGCATAGTTGTTGCTGTTGAAGAAATGGATAGCTATGTTTTTTTCCTACACCCTTCCTGCACATTCCTACCTGAATTTCACTATGTTTTAACCCCTGATCGCACCCAATTTCACCACTTATCCTATCACCACAATGTTTTTATTCTTTAAAGAATCATTGCACAATGCTGTGCTATGCACAGCATCACTAAGCTAAGCTAAATGGCGGTGTATTACTAACTGCATGTGAAAGCATAATAATCACATTCACAAAGGTCATCTACATCCTATACTGAACCCAGTACCATCTGAATTGAACAATAGTGCATCAACTTGCCAAACCAAAAAGCCAATTAATTAGCATGCATGTTTTGGAAGCAAAACATAGTACTTGTCATGTTCTCATCATTAAGAGTGTTTACATAATGGGGCGCACAGCAAATCTGCTGAAAGATTAATGGATAAATTGCAATTTAACTGGAAATCTAGTAGATAAATAAATCATTATAAAGTCATACATATAGTTATATGTATAAGTGAGGTATGTAATAGTAGTTCAGTGTGCAATTATCTGCACAACATGTAAAAACACACCTATTATATCACTGACTGTAGCTCAATCTTTGAAATGGTTTGAAAACCTTTTTGGGGGGGATCACCTGGTCCTGGATTCAAATACAGCTTTGTCTAGCATTTCAAATACATGTATGCGCATACCTCTCAACTGTCCAGATTGTCGCAGAATGTCCAAATTTTTCCCTCATATTTTTGGTCTGTTCCTCATAAAATTTGTGGTTTTCTGGCAACTCACTGGGATGATCTGAGTGTTGAAGTCATTAAATAATGCCATACATTTGAGTTTCAGATTTCAAATCCATCAGAAAATGTAAGTCAACACAAACCCTCTTACTCTAGCAACTAAGGTTTATAAGAGCAAGATTTAAAATCTTTCCCTATTTTTCAGTCTTTGTTCCCCCATTTTGTCAGGCTTTGTTCAGATTTCTTGCACTAAGAGGTTGAGAGGTATGTGTATGTGTACATCACCATTATAAACTGCGATATGTATGACTGTGTCATCACCTATTTAGCCACCGAATGCAGTGCAGATGGAATGTCTGTTTTTAAGTAATGGTGGCCAAAGGCCTACAGATAGAAACACATTTTAACTATTGCTATTACAACTCTAGAAAGTACCTAGAATGTAAGTTTATCCATTGCCACGAATTCCCAGAGGAATTTGAAGCATGTAATTGAAATGTGGCCCAATAATTCCAGAATGCAGTACATAATAATTTGCCAGTGGTACTTCAGACAACTACTGGTGTAAAAGTAATGCACTTATATGTGAGTCATGCTGGAAGCAAGGGTTGCCGGCACACACATTCAAGATGACTACCATGACATTATGCATGAATTGGCAGTTAGAATGGTTGACATAATAGTTAATGTACACCCTACCTTGTTCTAGAACACATCTAGCATGTTGCCTTTTACTCTATTAATGATACCTTTGGCTAACATACTTACCTTAAACACACAACTTAATTTCTAGTGGGACAAGTTCCTTCAGTCTGGCTCTGTGTGTTAATCAAGGCTGCCACAGATCCCACAGTTACTTTTCTGTGTTGTCATCTTGCAAAGTCTTCATCCTCTCTGCCTAGACCTATTCCCAGCAACAAAAGCAGGAGCTTCATCCTTTAGCACATACATTTGTATGTAAAAAGTAGCTGCAACAAACATTCTCTCTATGTGCTGATGTATCTTTACTCCACAAATTTCCATCCCAACATATAAGAAAGGGGATAAGATCTACATTGATGCTTTATATCATGTTGAGTAGTTGCATGGGATTGGCTGATTATACTGTAATTCAGCTGTGTAGGCTGCATTTAGCATTTCTGAAGCACAGATTGGTTCAGATTCAATCAACTGCTAATGAGTACAAACATAAAAAGGCAGATTTCTAGCTAGGCAAACCAGTGTGGATGAGAGTTATGTCTTATGTCTAACTCATTGACACATTTATTGTGCAGCGGTATCTTTCAACAGAGGAATATTGTACTCTATCAGGTATATATCCATTTTGTTTCCTTCATGATGCATGTGTTTGAATATACTTAGGAAGAATGTGAAATACATCATTAAGCCTTTGTTAGAACTTTACTGATGACATGGCATTGATCTCCAGCCACGTTAGATGTAGGGAGGATGTAGAGATACAACAAGGCTATAATGCTGTCTGATAACTAGGTACACAGGTCTCCTGGGTACTACCTTTGATAGCAGTTGGAATAGAGCACTGCTGTTTTGTTAGCACTATTGTTTATATTTCAGTTTTTTTTTTTTTTTTTTTTGGGGGGGGCATTTCCTGCTATTGGGCACACTACAATGGACTGCTGTGTTGGGTTTGTGAGCATACGTATCTGTCATGGCACAAACAGGAATATGTCACTATTGCTGCTATCCTAGTTGCATTCACCCCCTTTGTATGTTTGGCCCACTATTCAGTATGAGTTGTGTAAGCAAGCCTCGAATCCTTATAGCCTTCCTTTACTGTTGCATCTCTACATAGTTTACTCATACATATACGATTCTTTCATGTGTTCTCATTTCTTTATATTTCAAGAAATATTATGTATGCACATCGCAGGTAACCATTTTCTGATGCAGAAAATGACCTCTTCATTGAGGCGTTGTGACAACATTACTAGCTCATGCTGTCCTGAGGGAGGACAAATAGGTCAGAACTTGCATCACTGTGGGATGCACTGGTGTATAGCATCAATGCTGTGGGTCATCAAAACTGTACCTTTGATCAGGTGCAACACAGTGCCACAAATATGATTAACACAGCAAAGAGACATGCAGCTGATAAGGCCAGGGATCATCAGATCACTGGTGGTGGATCTGCAACAGAACCTCCTCTGACAGGCACAGAACAATTCCTGATAAACCTTGCTATACAAGAAAGCTCCCAGATATCCATCAATCAATCAATATGTTGTGGACATGAGTGAAACCCATTCCTTTCAGGAGGAGGTTCCAGGTATGCTTAGTTAGATCAGCAGTAGAGTACCATTGCATTCCTCCTGTCAAGGGACATATAGTTTTACATGGGTGTCAGGTGTTTTTTTCGGGGGAGTAAGTTAGCTGGAGTTTTACACTCATGTAGAGATTGTCACCCACATACTTTTTAACCTTGCAGTTACTGTAGATGTGAGATATGTGGGCATACTAACTATCACTATTACCTCTCCCTCAACGTTTTTCAGGACCATCAGGAATTGGAATAGGCCATGTTCCTGCTGCTGGTAAGCAGAATACTGTTATGTCAGAGATATAGATATATTTCAGTGTATTAACTAAAGTGTCATCCTAGGCCTGCTGACTGGATTGATGTACTGTCTGCCTAATTGTCAACTGCACTGATATTTTCTGAATGTCCACAATTTAGACTCATACCTCTTCCTTGTAGATATGGTAATAGTGATGGACTTGAAAACTTTTATCAGGACATTAATGATTGCCATAACTGTCAACTGTACAGATTTTTTACAGAATGTCCACAGTGTACATTGTTTAGTTTTTTCATCATAAGATTCTTGTTTACTAACTAATTGTCTCCAAATAATTACAGATTGGGGTTAGATAATAATGTGCACATTTCCTACCCTGTGAGGTTGAGAGGTATTAGTCTGTAATAGTGACAGCAGTGTTACCATATATTGCACCATAGTAGTGCAGAGTATAGTAGTGCAGGTATTTATGCACTGCTTTTTCCTTTTTATCACAGGTGACTAAGGAGGTTGGTCTTTGTCCCCTACACCATCTGTTGTCAGTGTCTCTTCAAACTCTGATGATGATGGTGTCCAAATTGAGGCACAGCTGGGGGTTGCAGTGGCTGAATCAGACACAGAATTTGACATCCCTCATCCACCTTCATTATCATTGTATACAGCCAGTATGCCTTCACATACCCAGTCTCCTGAGGCC
This sequence comes from Protopterus annectens, assembly GCF_019279795.1. Classification (NCBI taxonomy): domain Eukaryota; kingdom Metazoa; phylum Chordata; order Ceratodontiformes; family Protopteridae; genus Protopterus; species Protopterus annectens. The sequence continues at coordinate 197,634,239 of NC_056735.1, read as the reverse complement.
ACAGATATTGGACAGTCTGAGGATGAGAACACTGAACATGGAAGTGTGGCTACTGTGGCTTCAGTGACTGTTGACTCTGGCCATAGCCAAACTGTTGGTGAGGTTCTACACAGGCAGATTTATAGGGGTGCCCTTAGGAGGCCTGCTGTCCCTCCAGTACCTGTTGCAGGTGTCACTCGGCCATCATAGAGGCACAGGCATATTCAGAAAGGAACTCCCAATGAATGCTCAGGGCTATGGATGCAGCACAGTCGAACATCCATGACTGATTCCATCGTGTTGCTGATACCTTGGATCGGTTGACTGACTCAGTAGAAACAGATAAGTCTGAGACAGACCACGCACTATCTGTCTTGCAATGCACATTGTCTGTGATGGAACATTTGATTGGGATTGCATGTCAGCCTCATGGGGGTAGGTCAACAACTACATCTGCTGAAATTCAACGTGGCCATGCCCAATCACGCTCCCATAGTGGCAATACATCCAGTGCTCCAGAAGGGAGTGTGCTGTCCACACCAAGACATAACAGGCCATGGGCTCATGGTCCTGGGCATTCCTGTGTAGGGCACATGCCCACATCACCCTGAGATAATAGCACAGCATCTGACCTTGGGCATGGCTGTGCCAGTAAAACTCCTGGTAAAGACAGTTATCCTGTTTGGGTTAGAGACAATGAACTGTCAGCTCTACCATGCACATCTCACAGCTGTTCAACATACTGACACTTAGGGCTAGCACTGAGCTTGGCTGTGTTCATGCAGACACTCACATAACACTGTCACATTGAGGGCATCTACAGGCACACACACACACAACATTTACATGGGCCATCTTGCCTGCTTCCCTTCATTACTCACACACATGCTTGACAACCTATTGGGTCAGCCTAGGCCTTCTGCACCCCCATACAACACCCTGTGCAAGTGATGATAACTTTGCCACATTCCTATCATCTTTCTCATGGATGCAGGGAAATAAAGCTATGTGTCTGATGCACAGGGTGACCCGTCTACATTCCTTTCATCCACTGGAGCTGTTGACATGCTATTGTACAGGTCATTTACAGATATTGTACTTTGGCATTTATACTGTAGATATCATAATAATCTGTGTACATTACAATGGATGCTGTTCTAAGGGCTGTGGAGTTACACAATGAAATGTGTCTCATGAAAATATTTATGTTTCACTTTCAGGATTGTGTAGTACGCAGCTATGGGTGCACATCTACCATCAGCCCATCAACGTCAGACCACAAGAAGGAATGTCAGCAAAGAAGGCAAATGTCATCAGAATGGTAATACAGTATAGGTTCATGGGTTCATAGGTGTTTACTAGGCTAACAAACACAAGGGTTTCTTTGAGCCTACCCATGCATTCCCAATCTCTGACAAGGTCTGATATCTGTCTCTCTAGCATAATCTATTTATATCATAGACAAGGTGTAAATCTGTAGAATGGGTACTTCTGGTGCTATTTGTTTCATGGATATGCAGGAGGTGCAGATTGGGGTTTAACAATGCACTGTATGCCTGGCATAGATCTCCCCTCAGAAGCCTGTAGGAGACAAAATACAGGGATAGGCCCTTGATGCGGTCTACATAAGGCATTTTACTTCTGCCCTATATTGGCTTAGTGAGGAGCCTCTAGACATTCCAATTGTTGGATATGCCTGGTTAGGTACATACCAAATGGGGCATTGTAATCAATATTAAGTCCGATGAATGTCGAATACAGTGGAATAATGACTTCCTTGGACTTAGATGCCATACATTTGTTTATAGGTTGATAACATGACAGTTAAAGGCTATATTACTGTCTATATGTGTCCCTAAGTCCCTGACTTTTGGGTCAACTGTTAGAGGTGTGTTGTCAATATGATACTTACCAGGAGTTGATGACTTCCCAAAGGATAGTTTAATGCACTTCTTGCCAATTTGTGTTAGTCCATGGCTGTGACATCAGTTGTATGTCTGTGTAAGCCCCTCCTGGAGAAATTTTGTGTTATTGTAGGATTCAGTTACAGCTCCTAGTTTACAATCATCTGCAAAGTTAGTCAGCCAGAGACCACTGACATTGGCCTTGACTTCAGATAATTAAATGTAAAAAAGGAGCTGCCAAAGGACTGATTCATAAGAGAATCCACTTGTGACTGGCCTCTCTGTAGAAGTGGACTCCCCAGTTCTAACTTCCAGGGTCCTGTTTGTGAGCCAGATGGCTATCTACCAGATGACATACGAGTTTGTACCTAACCTCTTGAATTTGTCAACAATGCCTGACTGGGGCATGGTGTCAAATGCCTTGTCAGGTCATGGTAAGCAGTGTCTACCATTTTTCCATCATCTATTGCTTTGGTTACCTTCTCAAAGAAGTCCACCAGGTTGGGTAGGCATGATCTGCACTTGACAAAACCAAACTGGCTTTACTGCAGTGTTAGGAGGTCTACTATATCTCTGTTGATCATTTCCAAGATAATTCTTTCCATGGCTTTACATATAAGACTAGTGAGACTTCTGGGTCTGTAGTTTCCAGGGTCTGTAGATTGCCCACCTTTGTGCAGAGAACGATTACTATTGCTGTTCTCCATTAATGAGGCACAAAGATTATTTGGAGGCTACAGTTAAATAGTAATTCCAGAGGCCCTGATGGGTCATGGTTCATGCTATTTAGAAGGCATGCTGGGATATTGTCTGGGCCCACTGATGCAGTGTACTTGGTCTTAGAGACAGGGGTGTAGCTAGGATTTTCAAATTTGTACTCACAGCTCTCAAACTGCTACCCCCCTCCCCAGCCAAGCTACAGCCATTCTCGTAATTCACGGTTCACTCTTTTAGTGTCGATGAAGAGGCATTCGCTGTAATTTATTGTTTTATTAATTTATTGTTTTGAACATTTTTCCAGTAAACAATGAAACAAAATGCATGCACCAATAATGACAAAACAGCCCAATTCAGAACATTTCCATCATAAAAGTCTACTCAAACTTCTGTTCCATCAGCATCAGGAAATATGCACAATCTCTGAACTAGTAAAAGTCAACTACATAATTCCACATTAAAGAAATCTGTAACTAATGAAGAGGCTGCTGCTAGCAAACAACTTTATATTTCATGGTTTCATCTACAAATAAAGTGTCTGTTGCCCTTGAGGAATAAATTGCCTATGTTGCATTAAAAAAATTATACGCTAGTAATATTGCAATAGGGTATGGATGGCAAACTGATAACAGGTTCATAGTTACTACTAGATATCTTTGCCAAAAAGGACTACAGCATCCACCCCCTTTTACAACACAGTACAGTATCAGCAATGCATCTACTTACTGTGGGAGAATTACCCACAGCCTTCTGCATCAAAAGTAAGTACACTACCTGTTGTGCTATTAACAGTATAAGCAGACTCAGTATAAGCAGCACTAAACTTTAGTTCCCCTGCAGCTGTAAAATGTACTCAACACTCAGCTGTATCTCTGAACTTTGCAGCACAAGAAATCTGGAAAAAGCCAACATTTATGGGGGGGGGGGGACAAAAGCCCAAAAACTAGGGACACATTTTAAACATTGCTTGTATAATTTTGGAAAGTTGCTAGAATAAAATGCTGTGTACCGCCATACATGTCTTGAACCCAGAACCATATGCACTATAGTCAGGACAACATACCACTATGCTAAATCAGCAGTTTGAAAAATAGGAAGACTGAAACTTAATGGCTATCATTTAGATAGCTCTCAACCTCTTAGAACAAAAAACCTGGACAAACAAAGCCAATAATAAGGGAATAAAAATTCAGTTCTCACTTCACACCTTAGCACAAAAAACCTGGACAAACAACAAAAACAATAATGGGGGAAATACAACTTCAGTTTTCACTTCTCACCATAGCTCACAACTGTTAGAAAAACAAATCTGAACAAAGTTCAGAAATGGTGGTGGTTAGGGACTTTATGCTCTTCTTACCCTGAAGCAAAGGTACAGGGTTTGAGCCTGAACACCTATAGCCAAGCAGGTGTATTATGTGGGGGGCATACACACACATGCACAGATATATATCAACACAAGAATTGAACATTGGGTTATAGTATCAACACAAGAATTGAACATTGGGTTATAGCAGTCCAGCTTCTTGAATGGCAGTAGGTCATAAGCTTGTCACCTGAACCTATGAAGTTTGAGGGTTGAAGACACTGGACAGAAATTGTGTACTGTATTTATTAAAATCTATGTTATTATTTACAAAGGTAGAAGGCAAGCTATTACCAAGGAAAGATAAGGCAAAGTATGAATGTGGACAAACTAACACATTGGAAACTAACCAATTTACCAATGAAGAATAGATAACTATTCACATATCTAATGGACATTAAATGCCAAAGAGTGAACCTTAGTTATGTTGGATAAGCAATGTCATGCCCCTAAAATGATGCATGAGCATAGCCATTCTTAAACCATAACTGACAATCTGTCATGTACCCCACAATGAATCCCAGGCTTATGTGATATCCCCAGAAGTAAGCACCAATTGTCACTCTCCCAAATCAGATTATCTCACTGAAGATGCTCTGAAGAACCAAGTAGAAGACTCCAAGCAATACATAAGTCCAAAGACACTATTCACACTGCCTTAGGAGAAAACCCTGTGGAGATAAAGTTTGCAGGGGGAGAAAAATTACTCTGAATTAAAAAGAAATGATATTGTGGTAATTAGACGTCAAAATGTCTATTTTTTTTAATGGAAGTTTACATCATCAAGAAAGTAAAAAAATTGCAAAATGGAATGAAACTTGATACATTATCACAATTATTGTAAAGAGCATTACTGAATTTTTGAACATTAGTCTTATAACTACAGTATGTTGGATTACAGTTAATAGTAACTGTAACATTGCTGTATTATTAAAACTGACAAATACCAGCTAAATAACATTAGCTGTGTGACAGAGAACATTCAAAGCCCTAACTTCTACCTAGAAGACCCAGAATTATAGGGCCTTGAGACCTGGAAGAGCCAAAGAAGGAGGTCAGGAGCCATCAGCACATGCTATTTTGTCCATCCGTGTGGAGAGAAGTGCAACCCATTATATGACTGATTCCTGATAGAGAAAGAGTTTTGGGCATGCAGCACAACATGCCAAAATAGCAGCACCCATTCAGTTGTCTGGAAGTCAGGGTTAAATGTGCAAAGTATGTGCACATCATCAGGCAATATTGCTGGATGTCAGCTAATGTAAGGCTGCCATGAGACATGTATACATGCGTTAGGAAAATAAAATATTCACCCTACATGGCTGCCTGAATTACAGCCTGGCTATTGTTCAGTTCTTACCCCTTACAGGGAAATGATGGGGCAAGCAACTGGAAGAGGCTTGAATAGCTGACAGACGTAAGAAAAAAGGAACATTAAAAAATAAATAAGCAAGTAGCATCCAAGTGCAGTTACTTTTACAAGCAGCAATACACACACCCACACACACAAACACACCTTACCTGATAATCCATTCACCCAATTGCCTTCACACACCTTACCTGATAATCCATTCACCCGATTGCCTTCACCACAACGATAATCCATTTGCGATCACCACAACATTAATCCATTTGCGATTGCCTTGCCCTTCTACTCACTACAACCAGCAATAATTATCCATGCGGCTGCCTCCACCATAATGCACTTTTCCCGCTCGCAGCCAGCCAGCCGGACATGATGTGATCTGACGATGTGAGTTCAATTCCGAATGGCTGACTGACTGACAGCATACTTAAAGGAGCCAGTGCTGTTTATAAAAAGAAAAATATGTATTTTTTTTTTTATTAAAATGCTACCCCCTCTTCTAAAGAAGATGTACTGAAATCAGTACAGTGCGTATGCCTCCCGACGTCCCTGCTTAGAGAGGGTATTAAGGACCTGTTCCCTATTGATAGTAGGGGGGACCTATATTTGATGGCATTTCCTGAGGGTAGTTTGAGGGGGAGAGAGGGGTAAATTTGGGGCTGAATGTATCAGCTGAGAGGTTTGCTATGTCTTCTGGCTCATTATATGTGGTTCCATTTACAATGAGCTCTGCACACAATTGTATATTGTCTTTGAGGTTGCGAACATACTGTTGCTAAAGTATGCTTTATGGTTATCCTTGCCTGGGATGCTAAACTTACAGCAAATTTGGCTTTGGTAGACTTTATTTGTCCTGTTTTTTTTTTTTTTTTTTTTTTTTATAGTTTGAGACTGCTTTCATCCTGCTGTGTGCTGCACCTCCTAAGTTTTGGCATAATATTCTTCCTCCTGTTATACAGCCTATTGATTCTGTGACTCCACCAGGGTGGTTTGATTTTGAGTTAGTTCTGTACTTCTCCCTGGTGGGTACAGCTGCCTCTATGAAGCTATTAACATGCTTGCACAGGGTTTATGTGAACACTTCTACTTAGGCTGCAGTGTTCTCAGGGTTTATGAGGTCTTAAAATTTTGCTAGGTTTTATGCAATAGTGGGAGGATAGCCTTACAGTAGTTCCTGAATATTCCATGTTTAGCTGGGGGTCCAGGTTTTATTTCTACTTCAAAGGAGGTCACTTTCTGTTCGGACCTTACTAGGGAAGACATTATAGTAGGGGGTGTGCATCACTCTCCCATATTGGTGAGGAACCCTGTTTGGCGTATTGACTATCTGGTCCAGGGAGTTTGTGTTCCTAAAATCCAGGAATCTCTGTGCCTACGTGTTTGGTGTCATATAGGATTCATAGTTAATAGTGTGGTAATTAAAGTCACGCATATATACGGTATTGGGTTTGATGGTTATTGTTTCTAATACGTTGAAATACATGGTATGGGTTTCCTGGGTCATAGAGCAGGGCCTATAACTTGGTTGAAAGAAGTACTGGATTTTGCCTATGGTGATTTGAACATGAAGCAGATCAACTGCAGTGCCCTGTTTTACCAGCCTGGAAGTATATTTAGTTTTTTTGTACATAGAGACACCTCCAGCTTCAGTCCCTGCCTGTGAAGTAGCTGGTCTAAATGTGTAGAGCACATAATAACCTTGCACTGTTGGCATGCTCTTCATGGATTTAAACCATGTGTCAGTGACTGCACAGATGTCAACATTCTCTAGGGTGAAAACAACCACTTGGGAGTGGAGGTTTTGTTTAGACTTCTACCATTTAGCAGCAATACCTTCAGATTTTCTTGGTTTTGACTTGCTGCATTGGAAGTAGTTTTAGACTGGAATTCCCTAAAGAGACACTATGGGGGAAGACAATTGTTTAACTAATACTGGAAAGCCTAGAGGGGGCAGGTGCAGACCATCCCTGACAAAGCAGCCTGGTCTAGTGACCGTCTACTTCCATGCTGACAAATATTGCACCAACTTAGAATGACACCAGAAACTAAACCAATTATTAAAGTAAATAATCTTTGTTCGTATTGTGGCATCATCCTTGGAGAAGGTAAAATACTACTGAGTACTAGCCTCGTACCAGCCTGGGACACATATTCCATGAGCTCTAAGATTTCTCTCTAAATATAGTCTATGGAGGTATGTCTCAGGTCATGTACCCCCACATGGACTATAACTGAGTCATATCATAGGATCATAGGAAGTTACTAGGCTAATGGTCCTAGGGCCGTTACAAGCCTAGCTAAGTTCTACTCTTATCTCCATGATAAGCACCAACTGCCCTTGTCCAAGAGAGACACAGGTGGAACCCCCGGGGTGAATTTACTGTTACCCATCCAATTTTCAAGGTTGTGTTTGAAGAGGGCCAATGAGGTGCTCTGTTTGACATGAAGTTGGAGTCCATTCCAAATGTGTGTTAACCTCTGGGAGACAAATCTGTCCCTCTAGCAGTTTCTACTAATGTCACATACCAGGTTAAGATCATTAGGGTGAGTAGCCCATGTACTGTTTGACTTGTGAATATGCAAAATTACCAATAAAGCAGTGTCAAAGATAGCCTAATGTGCAAGGCATAGCTCACCCCTGAGATGTCTGTATGAAACAGAATAAATTGACAGTGGTTTCAGATGATCCACACAGGACAGATCTTGAAGACCTTGGGTTTTCCTTGTGAGGAACCTTTGTGGTCTCTCCAATTGCTGCATGTGCTTGGAAAGGTACATACAAAAAGGGGCATTGTACTCAGTTATTGGCCTGACAAGGGAAGAGTACAGAGAGGTTATAAGTTTTTTTTTTCTGGATGCAATGCCCTTACTTAAGAGATGACTAATATAGAATGCCCTTCTTACCACTGTGGAAACATGATGATCAAAGATAAAGTTGTTGTTAATCTGTGTGCCCAAGTCTCTCACTACTGACTGAGTACTTAGGGTGCTATTGATGTGGTAGTTAGCAGGAACATTACACTTTCTGAAAGGGATGATAATACATTATTTTGCATTAACTTTAAGGCCATGACTTTGACATCAATCATTTGTTTGTGTAAGACCGTCTTGTAGGATGTTGACATCATGTGGAGATTCCATGACCAGCCCCAGTTTGCAGTCATCACATCAGCAAACATCATCAGCCACAGACCTTACGTTTTAGCTTATACTTTGGAGAAATAGATTCCAAATAGTAGAGGTCCTAGGACTGATCCCTGTTGAACAACACTGGTTACAGGTCTGCTGCTGGAATTGGATTCTCCCATTTTAACCATATGAGTTCTATCATTCAGCCAATGAGTTTGTCAATGATGGCTGAGGAGATAGTGTCAAAAGTCTTGGCTAAGTCTAGCTATACTGTATACTCAGATTTTCCCTCATCCAGGGAGTTGGTGACTGTCTCAAAGAAGTCCACCATGTATAATAGGCATGATCTCCCTTTGACAAATGCAAACAGAGTAGAGTCAGATGTATGGAGATTACCTTTAAGGTCCATGTTGATTCACTCTATGGCCTTGCAGATAAGGCTAATCAGGCTACTAGATCTATAGTCCCTGAAGCCAGTGGAAACACCACCTTTTTGCAAGGGGATAACAGTAGCAGTTTCCCATTCAGCTGGTATGAAGTCAGAGATTAATCTATGATTGAAAATAGTAACCAGTTATTCTTGTTTAAGCATACCTCTCAACCGTCCGGAATTCCTCATTTTTTCCTGGTTTTGAGGTCCCAAATAATGAGGTGCCATGATTCCTGAGTGACGCCCCTTAATTTTTGAGTTTCCAGGCTTTCTTTTTAAAATTTTTGTTTTTGACCTGACGTCATCACGCGCATGATGATGTCAGTTCAGTGAACAGCCTGCCAGCCTGTCAGAATTGAGCTCCAGGGATGATGTGCAAGCATTTCTGGCTAGGACAAGCAGTTCTTTTACTTCCATGAGCAAGGGCCAGGGCAGGCTTGTAAAGTTAAACTGCAAGGGAAAGGAAAGGCTTCAGATGTCTGTAAACTGCAAGGGAAGGCTTCAAACAGAACAGCCATGTACTTAAGCTGGTGGCTCCAGGAACATCCATTACGGTTGGTTTGAAGTAGTTTGCATATTTCTGAAGTCTGTTCAGCAGGCTGTGTATTATTTTTCTGAAGTCCATTGTGCTGAGCAGGCTGTGTATTATTTTTCTGAAGTCCATTGAGCAGGCTGTGTATTTATTTTTTAAAGTCCGTTGAGCAGGCTGTGTATTTATTTTCTAAAGTACATTGAGCAGGCTGTATATTTATTTTCTAAAGTCCGTTGAGCAGGCTCTTGATTTTTTTATATAATTATAAATTATTTTAATTAGGTGGTTTAGATTTGTCAGATTAAGTTATTTGTGATGTATTTGTATATTTTTGTAAGTTTTATGTACTGGATCTTTAAATGAGGCTATTCATCAGCTTGTTTGGCGCCAAAAAGTTTTTAAATATGTTACTAGATGCATTGAACTAGTGTTCTGATGAAGTCTGTATTATACAGATGGAAGCGCTTAACCAATGTTTTTAGCAGTGCGTGTATTGCAATAAATTATCTTTTACTTGACCGAGTCCAGTTTCACTCATACTGTTTACCTAGCAGAGACAGCATTTTGTCTCAACTGTTTTTTCGGAGGCTGTGCATTTATTTTCTGAAGTGTGTGTGTATGAAGTGTGTGCGTGTGTGTGTATTTATTTTCTGAAATGTGTATGTGTATACCTTTGCAACAGGTAACAAGAGCCTGAATTCCCTACCCACCACCACTTGCAAAAACTGTACAGGTTTTTGACTCATATTTATGTTCTGTTTCTCATAAAATCTGTGGTTTACTGGAGGATTGACTTCACTTAGTAATGACAGGCATTGGAATTTCAGACTTCCATTATTGCCTTTGTCCAGGTTTTTTTGTGCTAAGAGGTTGAGAGTTATGGTGAGAACTGAATTCATTAATTGTTTGGGGGCTATATCCCCCCATTATTGGCTTTGTCCAGGTGTTTTGTGCTAAGAGGTTGAGAGCTATGGTGAGAAATGAATTCACAAAATGATAGCCATTTAAGTTTCAGTCATCCTATCTTTCAGGAAACAGCTTATTTGTCATAGTGGTATGTTGCTCTGACTATAGTACACATGGTCCTGAGCCCAAGACTTGGCAGTGCAATGCATGGTGATAACACATTTTATTCTAGCAACCTTCCAAGATTATGCAAGCAATGTTTATAATGTGTCCTTGTTTTTTGGACTTTTGCCCCCCCCCCCCCCATAAATTTTGGCTTTTTCCAGATTTATTGTGCTGCAAAGTTGAGAGACGCTATGGTTGACTGTCGAGTGAATTTTACAAGGAGCTAAGGGCTTCAGGGGAAGAGAAGTTTAGTGCTGCTTATGCTGAGTTAGCTTGCATTGTTAATCATAACAGGTTGAATGCTAGTTTGTGATGCAGAAGGCTGTGGGATTTACTCCCACAGTATGTAGATGCATTGCTGATCACTGTACTGTGTTGTACTTTTAAAGGGGGGGTGGATGCTGCAGTCCTGAGAATGTCCTCTTTGGCGGCGATAACTAGTAACTATGAACCTGTTATCAGTTTGCCATCTATTCCCTGTTGCAATATTGATAATCATTTTTTAATGTAACATAAGCCATTTATTCCTCAAGGGTAATAAGCACTTTATTTGTAGATTAAACAATGCAATCTAAAGTTGTTCGCTAGCAGTAACCTCTTCATTAGTTACAGATCTCTTTAATGTGGAATTATTTAGTTGACTTTTACTTTTGCAGAAATCGTGCATATTTACTGATACTGGAGGATTGTAGTAGTTTGAGTAAACTTTTATGATAGCAATGTTCTGAATTAAGCAGTTTTGTCATGGATTTTGTTCCATTGCTAACTGGAAAAATGTTCAAAACAATAATTTTAAAATGCACTCTATCAAGTGCACTGTATTATACAAGGAATATAATTTTAATACAGTCAGGAAGGTGTTTCAAAGAAGACATGCATGTTTGTGTGCAAGGGGCCTACGATTTGAAAACAGCTCAAAGGTAATCTTTATCCAGCAATGGCCAGTTGCATTTTCTTGGAATGTGTGTTTCAATGATGTTTCAATGAATGTGAGTTTCAAGGGCAGGGAAGTTTTAATGTTAAGTCTATTTTCATTATGAGATTGTTTTGCTTTGTTTAGCAGATGTTATCAGTGTTTGTGCTATAAAATGTAAAATAAAAGTTTTAAATGAAATCCAAATAATCATTGTAGAAGTAAAGCAGTATGCACATTAGTGTTTATGGGAAATGGGGTGAAATAGCCAAGTAATGGGACATTGGAATGGTTGCAGGGGACTCTGGGGACAAATCTTAGTTGTCTGTTCTTCAGTTTGCATTTGAAAGTTGGTACCCCACAATTCCACTGGAGTGGGCGGGGTTACATAATTTTGTATGTAAATGTTGTGTTAATTAGCGTACAAATTTGTACCTATTTTCACGGGCCTTTGTCCAGATTTTTGATGTTTACAGGTTGAGAGGTATGGTTTGAGGCGATTTAGGATGCAACCTGGGAAGTTATCAGGTCCCAGAGATGCTATGTTTTTGGCATTAGAGATGCCATGTATGAGATGCTCTTTAGAGGTACACAGAAGAGAACAGGTGGTAGGGATATCATGGGGTATGTGTAGTTGGGACAGGGTAGTGAAGTTTTCATAGAACCTGTTGGTTAACAGGCTAGCTATGGTCACATGCTCATTATATGTGGTATCATTAACTACCAGTTCAGCACAAATCTGGGCCTTCCCTTCTAGGTTATGGATGTAAGTAAAGTGCACCTTATGGATGTCCTTAATAGCAGAAGCTAATTTGTATCCATAGTTTGCTTTGGAGGAATTCACAGGAAGTCTTATTTGCTTATTTAAGATGAAGAAGTATTTCAAGATTAGGGCTCGATCCCTCTTACTCTTAGACAGCAATTTCTTCCTCTTATTGTAAAGCCTGTTAATGGCAGTTGTCCACTAGGCAAGTTTGTTCTTTCTTGATGAGCTTGTTTTGGTCCTATCATGTACGGCCAAGTCAATGTAGTTATACAGGTGTTTGTATAAACCACTGGTGTAGAACTCTGCATGGTTGCCAGTTCCATCTGTTCCATTCCATTTTCCACTCAAAGCATTCACAGACAAAAGAAAAAAAATTGGGAAGTTCCCTTCACCAGTGTAAACACCAGCACAAACAGAATGTGCAGCTATTCACTCAGCAGCCATGCTGTAATTGGAAGCATGCTAAAGCTGATATTCAAAGACACTCAGAGCTGGAGTACCACAAGAAATCTGAGGCAAAATTTCATGCTTTCAAAATCACAAGTGACAATCAAAGTCAAAGTGTGGACTTTGCAATTTCAAATCCTATACAGCTGCAAGCTGCCAAAAACAGAGCTCTATAGGCATCTATTATAAAGTGTTTTGAGTTCTGTGGAAGGCAAAGGATAGCATTTCATGGACATATAGATGACTGCATATCTGTCTGCACTACCAAGAAAGGAAACATCAGATCTCTATTTAATTTCCAAATTGATGCTGGTGACAGACAGTTACAAAACCACTTGGAAACATGCCAAAAGAATGCAAATATATTTCAGAATGAACTGCTAGACTATATTAAAGAATACATTCAACAACAGATATTAAAGGATATTAAACAGCTTTGTGGATCCTTTTATTCCATCCAAGCAGATGACATTGAAGATATAAGCAACTGGGAACAACTTGAAGTTGTTTTATGATATGTAAAGAATGGCCATCCTGTGGAGAGATTCATAGAGTTCATTGCCTGTGAATCTGTGACCAGAGAGGAGACCTGCAATAAGTTGGTTACATGCCTAACAAAGTTAACATTGAATCTTGAGCCCTGCAGAGCTAAAGGGTACAATGGTGTTGGAAACATGACTGGAGCACAGAAAGGCTGTGCAGATTTGTTTCAGAAAAAAGTACCAAATGCTATGTTTTCCATTGTGCTAGCCACCAGCTGAACCTTGTAGTTTCAAAGGCTTGCCAAGTTCCAGAAGTATGAATAATGTTAAATGCAGTGAAAGAAGTTGGTTTGTTTTTCAAGTCATACCCAAAAAAGGCAAAGATGTCTAGAGGAATCAGTGCAGAACACGAATTTACAGCAAATGGCAAGTAGCCAAAACCCAGTAGAAAAAACAAAAGCTTAAGTTGGTTTGCATGACCAGATGGGTGGAGAGACATACAGACTTTAATGATATTTATCATATATATGAAGTACTCCTTCACTGTTTAGACAATATTAAGTATAACATACAGCCACATTGGGATGGAAAAGCTTTAACAGTTGTCAATGGACTGTACAGTTATATTAGTAAGTCATGCTTTATTGTTTCTTTCCAATCAACACGGTTCTTGTTTGGCTTTACTAAGCCCCTCAGCAAGCTTGTGCAAGGATCATCACAAGGCATACTGTATGAATATGACTAAGTTAGCCGTGTTCTTCATGAGCTGTGGGTTGTTCATGCAAACATTGAGCATGAGTTTAGGAATATATTCAGAGAAATGTCAGAAATGGACAGCTTCTGCAGTAAGGCTGATTTACCCCTTCCACTTCTCTGTATCCAACAGACTGAGGAGTAATGTTGATGGAGAGACTTCAGAAGTATACAGGAGAAGAGTCATTTTTATTCCCTTTCTGGATCACTTTATTCATGAACTGGCCAGCTGTTTTACTACAATAGCATCAACAGTTATAGAAGGATTCACTCTAATTCCATCAAGCTTGAACAACTTAACATCAGAAAGAGAGACATTACTTGACTTGCCTTCACCAACAACATTCCACCAAGAGCTCAGACTATGGAAAAGAACATGGGATCTTTATCAGTCACTTCTGCAGTGCCAAGTGACTGAATCAGACAATTTCACAAACACATTTCAAGATGTTCCCAAACACTTCCTTCATATTAAGTACACTTTTACTCACTCCAGCCACAAATGCTGGAATAGAGAGGGCTAATTCAGCCATAAAACTGATAAAGTCTAGACTCTAGTACCACAGGACAAGAGCTCCTTAACAGATTATTGTTGCTGTTCATGCATAGAGACATCCCAATAGATTATTCTTCAGTAATTGACTTATTTGTGGAAAGACACAAGAACAAGAATGCTACTCATTAATCCACTTAATTAAGATTTGAACATTACTATGAGTGAATGTCTGTGACATATACTACAGTACAGCATAGGAAAATAGAGGACATTATGAAATGCTTAGTGCTATACTCTCAAAGCAAAGTTTTGGTAAAGATACTGACTTGTTTCCCACTCATGTATAGTTTTACATACCTTTTGATGGTATAACATATTGACTGTTTATCATGGGAAACAATGAGCAATTTTATGCTGTTTGCATCAGTCATACCAACTGGTAATACCTTCATGAGAGGCTGTGTCAGACAGTGGAGATTTAAAGTCATTCTATGGATGGTAACAGGGAACAGATGCCATAGCTGCAGCACTTAGAAAAGAGAGATTTCCGGTCCTCAGAGTAGAGAGTTCAACATCCAGGGAAATGTGTGTTGAGGAAGAAAAACATTTAATTCCGGTATTCTGACTACTTGAACAGGCATGAATTTTGGAAAAATATCAAGATTACAAAAACACTGAATGACTACTTTTGGACTTTGACTTCAGGCGGAAGAAAGACAAAATCCCAATATTAGGATTGATGAAGTCTTGAAAACATTCTTGTCATTACCCTAGGGATTTGTTGCTAGAAACAGAAAAAAAGAGCATAAAGATTCTGGGTGAAGTTTTATAACAGAAAATGAACTTTGATTTACACCAGTGAAAGAACTCATCTACTCCACAGACAATATGATAAGTCAGAGAAGTACTATCAGTGAACTCAGAGCATTACCATCACAGAAGTCATCTACTCCATGGGCAACATAGAATGTCATAGAAGTACCATCACGGAAGTCAAAGTATGACCATCACAGACATTATCTACTCCACGGGCAACATAGAAAGTCAAGGAAGTACCATCAGGGAAGTCAAAGTATGACCATCACAGAACTCATCTACTCCATAGGCAACATAGAAAATCAGAGAAGTACTATCAGGGAAGTTAAAGTATGACCATCACAAAAGTCATCTACTCCACGGGCAACATAGAAAGTCATAGAAGTACCATCACAGAAGTCAAAGTATGACCATCACAGACATTATCTACTCCACGGGCAACATAGAAAGTCAGGGAAGTACCATCAGGGAAGTCAAAGTATGACCATCACAGACGTTATCTACTCCATAGGCAACATAGAAAGCAGGGAAGTACTATCAGGGAAGCTAAAGTATGAACATCACAGAAGTCATCTACTCCACGGGCAACATAGAAAGCCATGGAAGTACCATCACAGAAGTCAAAGTATGACCATCACAGACATTATCTACTCCACGGGCAACATAGAAAGTCAGGGAAGTACCATCAGGGAAGTCAAAGTATGACCATCACAGACGTTATCTACTCCATGGGCAACATAGAAAGTCAGGGAAGTACCATCAGGAAAGTCAAAGTATGACCATCACAGACATTATCTACTCCATGGGCAACATAGAAAGTCAGAGAAGTACCATCAGGAAAGTCAAAGTATTACCATCACATGACTCATCTACTCCATGGGCAACATAGACAGTCAGGGAAGTACCATCAGGGAAGTCAAAGTATGACCATCACAGCCGTTATCTACTCACTGGGCAACATAGAAAGTCAGGGAAGTACCATTAGGGAAGTCAAAGTATGACCATCACAGAACTCATCTACTCCATGGGCAACATAGAAAATCAGAGAAGTACTATCAGGGAAGTTAAAGTATGACCATCACAGAAGTCATCTACTCCACGGGCAACATAGAAAGTCATAGAAGTACCATCACGGAAGTCAAAGTATGACCATCACAGAACTCATGTACTCCATGGGCAACATAGAAAGTCAGAGAAGTACCATCGGTGAAGTTAAAGTATGACCATCACAGAAGTCATCTACTCCACTGTCAACACAGAAAGTCAGAAAAATTACCATTAGATAAGTCAGTCAGTGCACTACTATCACAGAAGTCATCCACTCCACAGGTAACACAGAAGGTCAGAGAAGTACCGTTAGTGAAGCCAGTCATGGCAGTTCAGTCAGCATGAAGCATCCAATTGAAATTAGTGACACTAATTGTTAAATGAGGGATATTAGTGAATAAATCACAAATACCAGTATTACAGACAAGTAGAGAGTTGTCATATATCATTGCAAGCCACACACTTTCTACTTTTCAGACAAAGTATTGAAAGGAAAGTGAAGTGAATCTGAACTTTACAGAAAGCAAGAAAAATGACAAGGTCAGTGAGGTTTGAGCTGAGCAATATTAAAAAAGAACATCTACTGGAGGGAAAGAATAGATATGAGGCATTAGGCATGGTAGAGTACATGAACTTTGGACATTAGTTTGAGATATTAACTAAGAAGCGGAAAAATAATTCTAAATAGAAAGAAGATTAAGAACAGAAAATGACTGTGAAGACTTTAGTGGCTAATGAAAGAAAGATATCTAAAGACAATGAGGATAGGTACATTATAATACAGAGGTTCATAGATAATAGAAAAAGTATTTAAGGAGGGGTGTAGAAATGAGCAATGCCAAAAACTGAAAGAAGACATTAAAATGTGAACAATAAGAAATCTGTTGAAGATGAATTAAATTAAGTGAAACTTTCAGGTAAAAAAGGACGTGACAAAAGACAAAAATGGGAGAAAACATGACAGAAACAGAAGAGAAAAGATCACAAAATTTGTCATAGTAGTACCACAACAGAAATCAATCGTTCCACAGATAACATATTAAATTAACAATAAGGACACCAAAATCATTAACAAGCGCAATTATATGTTCTCTAACTAGAGCCAAACATCCTGAAAAGTGAAGTTAAATGGACACTACAAGGCACTGCTAATAAGGCTGAACTACCAGCCAAATTGCTTAAAATCTAGCAAAATGATAATGTAACACCGCTGCATTTAACTTGCCAGCAGCTGTGGAAAACAGGACAGCAGCCATTGTAATGGAAAATGTCAGATTATATTCCAATCCCAAAAAAATGGACATTACTACAGACTGTTCCAATTATCAATCACTCTTGTACTGTATTCCCCAAATCAGGAGAACTATTTCCCCATTATTGAAGGTGGGGTTAATACAATCCAAGTTGAGTGCAAGTTAGACTTGATAAAAGTTCAGTATCAAAGAAGATGTGTGTTGGAAGAGAAAATTAATCAAATTCATATGACCATGAACTTGGAAGGGTCTCTATTAGAACACCGAATTTTCAAAATTTTAAGTGTTCTAATATCGACCCGTTTTCAGAGAATGCTGAAAATATCGAAGAAACAGAAAAACAAATTTTTTCCTAGGGAAAGAATTCAGTTGTCCGTTTCGGTTGCTTTGGTATTTTTAGCGCTGTGGTGGAAAGTTACAGGTCCAGTTTAGGTAAGTGTGTGAGTGTGTGTACGCGAAGGTTAGGACGGGGTAGGTGAGTTAGCGTTAGGGCACGGGTGAGGTGACTGTGTGATAGTGACAGACCTTAGGGATAGGGTTTGGGTTAAGGTAAGTGGATAGTTAGTGGTGTATGTATAGTTTAGTGTAGGGTTAGGTGTAAGAGTTTAGGTGTGTGTGTGGATTGCTGTTTGTTTGGTGTGCTTGTGTTGTGTGTATGTGTTTTGAAACAGCGATTTTTTTTCCTAGGAAAAAAATTGCTGTTCTGTATGTTCGATGTTTTAAATTTTCGATTAATAGCGTTCAATATTAGAACACTCGAAATTTTGAAAGTTCGATGTTCTAATATAGACCCACTTGGAAAGCATTGAAGACAAAGAAAACAATTTCAAGTTTCAATGGACTTTGACTTGAGAAAGAAGACAAGAAACATTGATATTTTTGAACTCCTTGAGACAAGCATTGATTCTCCTGCCACACCCACTCTAGGACTTGTTGAATGGAAGGAAAAGGTATAGTAGGACTTTTGTTTTGAAAAGACCTTTAAAGACAATTAATTGTGCTTAAAACCATTGAAACAACTGTAAACTATCCAAAAACATTATGGTCTGCTTAGGAAAGTTTTATGAGTTTAGTTATTTGGCACATCAATTAAATGAAGCTTTAACTAATTTATCCAAACATCTGTAGTTTATATTTTATGTTGTCTATCAATAAAGTTGATTTTGACTTACAATCCTTTCTAAATTCTACAGTGGTTGCAATAGTTTTTTTTTTTTTTTTTTACAATGCACATGATTAAACTGAGTATTTGCTTTTTGTGATTTTTTACATGACATCCACTTCCTTACTGTTTTACTTTTGCTTAACTGAACTTACTGTTTCTACATAAATCATTATTTAATTAAAAAATACTTAAATCTTTTGCTGCGGCTATTTTCACATTCAGTGGGGTTCTTTCTAAGTTTATAATAGTGCATATGCCCACTATGCCATGGAAGGAGACATTGACTTGGCATGGACAATCAAACATCTCTTCCAGACATGCTCTGAAAATACCTGTACTATCTGTACATGTGCTGTGTGGTACACAGGAATTAACTTTTTCTACTACCACATCCACAGCAAAATCATGTGCAACAGAATGTGTATTGTCTTTCCATACATGATGTCAGAGCTTCTTAAGGTGATCTTTCCACAACCACAAAAGCCAGTGTCCCACTTTCCCACTCCCACCCCGAGACTCAACTAACCAGACTATACCCTCTCCCCTTTTGCAAATTCCTGGATCTGCCACTGCACATTATCATAGAATGTATGAACAGGGAACAAAACCTGCACATCAAAACAATAGAGGGATAAGGTAAGCCAGCTATGAAAATAATAATAACAAAGTAGCAAGTGAAGAAACAAGCTTATCCCTCTAGCAAACACATAGTTGTGCATTACAAGTTGTAAATGTCTGATTGCCAATTCAGACCCACAAAACCAAGGGAATGTGGACTGTAGTTATTTACATAACCTCTCATGCTAAACTTTCAACTATGCTACAGTGAAGGGAATACATGGTGATATTAGCTGTAAAAGAAGTGTGATTATAACACACACACTAAGTTGGAATACACAGTCCACTGCAATGTTCCTAAAATGTCCTAACTATGCAATATATCAATGATAGTGACTAATAATCATGCAATATATAATGATGAATATACATTTATTTTGTTTTTGACACAAGCTGCAATAGGAACTCTAGGAAATACATGCTAATACATACGCGACATTGAAATATCTAGAACTACTGTGGACAACATGTCCTAGCTATGCAATATATCAATGATAGTGACTAATAATCATGCAAGATATAATGATGAATGTACATTTATTTTGTTTTTGAGACACGCTGCAATAGGAACTCTAGGAAATAGATGGTAATACATAAGTGGCATTGAAATATCTAGAACTTCTGTGGACAAAAAAAGGGATGCATAGTTATCCACAACATATAAGATTTTTGTAGTGCAAAACAGAGATTACCTAAATAAGTTCAAGTAAAATGCATCTGAATTTGTAAAAATCAATGTCCATGACAACAATTAAAAGACAGCAGTGGGGTTCAAACCAAACCAGTGCAGTTATTGAGACAAACCAAAAGCAGTGAACTATCAGCTATGACCCAGTGCTTACATCTCCACATTTGAAGTATACCCAGTCTGATAACTACAGTTTGTGTATGCACAGTTAAACATCCATCATGTTTTAATTTAACATGTTAATCTATTAGGTGATCCCTAGTCATATTCATCTGTATATTCTACATGAAATAGAAATGGACCATAGTCCATATAACAACATATGTGGTCAGTATATGCTAACAGCAAGTAGCATGTACTAAGGTGTGGATTTTGGCACTTACTGTAGGCATCCAGGGGCTGGGCTCAAACCTAAGTGATCCTGTCCCGCCAGTCATCCCAATACCTATGGTGCAGGTTGTCATAAAGGTTCTGGAGCTGCACACCTGACTTAACGATACCTGTTGGTTCTTGAAGGTCCCCCACAATCCAGTCCCAAATGTCAATCTGTGCATAATTACTCACTCATGCTTGTATACTCCATTTATATCCAGCATGGATAGATACAATCTGGAGAGTCTCATCATGAGTCCACTAGCTGAACACTTTGATGTGCTGCAGCCTCCTCTCAGTTGACATTTTCAATACTACTTTTAAAAGTTAAAGAAAGGCACCTTCCAAAAAATGCTCACTGATGTCCCAGTATGTTTATAAGTTGCAATGGTATGAACTGAAAATGTATCAATATCACATTTTAAAAGTGGCACATATGACATGGTAGCAGGCTATTGGTGGGCATCAGGCATGTGTTCTTGATGTTCTCATTCAGTGATAACTACTGAGCATTTGTGCTGAGCACTGTACACTTATGCCAAGCTATAAGTTAATGTAGACATATAGTTATGAAATTCCAATACATTGCATGCAAATGAACCTCATTAATTATGTATGGTACAAATGATGCTTAAAAGATGTTTGCATATAGCTGCCTGACTGCTATCATCACAAAGGTATATTATCACATGAGGTCACCTACTTGCATTGCTATTGCGGAATACATTGCTCATTATCACTCCCTATGCTCATAGTATTCTGTGAGAAACCTCTATCATAGGAGGTTTCTATGCTATTGGTCCTAAGGCCCTTATAAGCCTAGCCAAGACTTTAGCCCATGTTTAGACAAGTCATCACGCAGAGCCCCTGTCCAGCAGTGACATAGGTGGAATCCCAGGAGTGTATTTTCTGTTTCCCATCCAGTAATCCATGTTGTACGTAAAAAGGGATAATGAGGTACTCTGCTTGATGTGGATAGGGAGTCTATTCCACAGATGGGGAAGTTTCTGCAACACAAATCTGTCCCACCAACAAGTCCTATTGATATCACAGACCAGGTTGAGGTTGCGTGTACGGGTTGTTTGAGTGGAGTTTGACTTGTGGCTATGCAGTAGTCCCAGCAAGGAGGGGTCTGATATTGCTTTCCATGTCAGACAGAAGTCACCTGTGAGGAGTCTATATGAAACTAAATAGAGGGACAAAGCCCATCTGTGTAGGGTAGGTGTTTGAGGCCTTGGATTTTCCTGGTGAGGAACGTCTATGGCCTCTCCAGCTGCTGCATGTGCATTGTGAGGTACATGCCAAAGGATGCATTGTACTCAATAATTGGCCTTATAAGAGAAGAATACAGGGATCTTATGACCTCTTTGTCCCTGGATGAGATACCCTTACTTATGAGGTGGGCTATGTAGAAACCTTTCCATACAACAGAAGCAACATGGTGGACAAAAGTCAGGTTGCTATCAACCTGGGTGCCCAAATCCCTCACTATTGATTGTGTACTTAGGACATTGTTATTAATGTGATAATATGTGAGGATGTCACTCTCCCCAAAGGGGATGATGATGCATTTTTTGGCATTCAGCTTGAGGCCATGTTTCTGACATCAGTCATTTGTTTGGGTGAGACCCTGTTGGAGGACATCCACATCACTTAGGGAATTGATGACTGTGCCCAGCTTGCAGTCACCTGCAGACTTGGTCAAAAATAGCCCACTGGTTTTGGCCTATACCTCAGAGAAGTATATCCCAAATAACAGAGGCCTCAAGACCAATCCCTGGGGTACACCGCTTGTTAAGGGTCTACTGCTTGAGGTGGCTTCATCTATTTTGATTAGGTGGGTTTTATCACTCAGTCAGTTTGTTTCCCATCTGGTAACAAATGGATCGATGCCTAGTTGAGAAAGTTTATTAACTATGCCTGAATTGAGAATAGTGTTGAAGGTTTTGGCCAGGTCAAGGTAGGTGGTGTGCACAGTCTTCCCCTAGTCCATGGCTTTGGTGACTGTCTCAAAGAAGTCGACCAGATTTAAGAGATATGATCTCCCCTTGACAAAGCCAAACTGTGTGGGGTTGAGTGTTTGGAGGTTGCCAATGCCCCTGTTAATGAGGTCCATGATAATCCATTCCATGGCCTTGCAAATCAGGATAGTTAGGCTGACGGGTCTATAAGTCTCTTATTTCATAGGTTCATAGATCTATGAACCAATGAACTTATGAAATAAGTTTCTGGATTGGTGAACACTCCACTTTTGTGTAAAGGGATGACAGTGGCTGTCCTCCACTGAGATGGGACAAAGCCGGTACTCAGGCTTTGGTTGAGGGTGCCTAATGGTGCTGCAAGTTCATGTCTGAGTTCATGTAGGATGCAGCCTGGGATGTTATTGAGTCCCGTGGAGGCTGTATTTTTTGCCTTTGAGAGGACAGTGATGACCTGTTCCCTAGAGATAAGGGGTAAGGGGCAGGTACTGGGGATGTCCCGATTTACTGATGGGTGGGACAGAGGGGAGACATTTTCACTGAATCTTTTAGCCAGTAGATTGGCTATATCTACAGCATTTATGTTATGTGGTGTCCTTGACCATCAGTTCTGAACAGATCTGCATGCTTCCTTTGAGATTGCGGATATATGTGAAGAAGGCCTTATGATTGTCTGTAGTAGATGTGGCCAATTTAGACTCAAAGTTGGCTTCAGGCTAAGGAGAGATTGCTTCCAGTTGGGCACCTGCTCCTTCTTAGTCCTGAACAGCAATTTTTTCCTTTGGTTATATAGTTTATTTATTGCAGATGTCCACCAGACAAATTTACTCTTCCTTGCAGAGAATGATTTTGTCCTGTCAGGTAGTCCTGATTCCATGCATCTATATAAATGCTTGTACAGTACTTTGGTGTAGATTTGGACATTGGTGCCAGTTTCTACAGTGGCAGAGGGGGCTGTGAAGCTGTTTATACCATCCCTCAGGAGGTTGTAATCAGCTCTGAAAAAGTTTTTTTTGTTTGACCCTAGCTAGAGGGGCTCAGGGGAGATGGTGACATTGAATGTAACTGCTTTATGGTTGGATCTTACCAGGGAGGATGATACCGTAGGGGTGCTGCAGTGGTTACTCATGTTGGTTAATACCAAGTCCAAGATATTATCACCTCTTGTGGCAATATCGACTAGCTGCTCCAAGGCATTTGCATTGTTAAAATCGAGGAATCTCTGGGCATTTGTATTCTGGCATGAGTAGTTCTTCCAATCTATGGTTGAGTAATTAAAGTCACCCAGGATCAGGGTAAAGGGTTGAATCTTGATAGATTTGAAGTGGTCAGTATAGTTGGAGTGGGCATCTTGAGTCAAATTTGGGAGCCTGTAGCTAGCCATAATTTGAATATGGGTCTTGTCAATGGTTAACTGCACCTGGACTATCTCCTGTGTGTCATACTGTTTGACCAGCCTGGAGGTGTGTGTGCCTTTAATACATATTGAAACTCCACCCCTACTTTGTCTTTGCTACCCACATTTTGGGGTCTGAATGTATGATAGGATGAGTAACCAGATAAGGCTGAGGTTCTTGCCGCAGCTTTGAACCAGGTTTCTGTGACCGTACAAATGTCAGCATCTTCCAGTGTTAAAAATGCTTGCAATGAGTGCAGTTTTGTGTTTAGACTCCTAGTGTTTATCAGAATGACCTTTAATTTGCATTTTGTTGAGATGTTTATGTTGGTAGTATTGACTTCATGACTTTTCCTAAAAAAAGGCACTATGGCGGAGGCAAGGGCCTTTGCCAGAAGCCTGAAGCCCAAGTCAGACAGATCCAGGCCATCTCTAGCAAATCATTGTGGTCGGTCGAGCATATCTTCCCAGGCTGTCAAGCACTGCATCCCCCTGGAATGACACCAGGAACTAAGCCAATTGTTAAAGTCAATAATTTTCTGTTTGTACTCAGGCATCATTCTGGATGATGGTAAAATGCTGCTTAAGGCTAGGGACATAACTGCCTGGGACACATATTCAGAAAGCTCAATCATG
Organism: Protopterus annectens; assembly: GCF_019279795.1. Taxonomy (NCBI): domain Eukaryota; kingdom Metazoa; phylum Chordata; order Ceratodontiformes; family Protopteridae; genus Protopterus; species Protopterus annectens. Next base: position 197,609,918 of record NC_056735.1, on the reverse strand, counting down.
TCTCTCTTCATATAGTCCAGGGATGTACGTCACAAGTCGTTCATGCCAGCATGGACTATGACAGTCATAACAGTACTTGTTGTTGAGAGACTTAAGTGTGTGTGATATGGTGGATTCTGGAAACTGACAAACAACTAACCATGACTTTCTTCTTATCCAGCCTGGTGAGAGGCACATCTGTGTCTCACAATGGAATCTTCTATGACTTATATGTTGGGTTTATGGTTAGGCCTTAGGTTTTGCGAGACACTGGTGTGTGGACTATGCATGGTATGTGGTATGGAGGGTTGTGGAACTCTCATGTGTTTTTAACTCTGAGGTATCCTTTGTTTGGGTTTGTTTTGATTGAGACCCATAGCATATGTGGGTGTGTGTTGTGTAGTTGTGGGTGGTGTTTGAGGTGTAGTGATTGTGGTGATAACCTTTTCGGTGCCAGATATACTGGCTTGTGAGGGAGAGAGCCTAGACTCTAGCTTCTTTATATAACTGCATCTCTCACAAATTGTGTTCCTAGGTGGTTGTAGTAGATGGTTGTCCATGTACATGAGCCAGTTGCTACACTGTCTCAGGATGCCCATATCAACCAGACTGGCAGGAGAAACCATAGGACATTGTCCATTCATATTTGTCAGAATCTGAAGGAGAGAGGCCAGGTAGAACTAAGGGGTAGGCCTAAAGCCCAAGTGTTTAAACCAAAACTAAGAGGCTTAGAATAAAACTTAAAATTTAAACAGGCTAAAAACAAGCAGCAATAAATGCAGCAGAGAAGATGCAATTGAACATTTTAGAGAACAAGCAGCAGAAAAAACAAGATTAAGTGATAGAGTAGGAGGAGGAAACACAAATACTGTAAAAGCAGTTTTTTTTTTTTTTTTTTTTTTTTTTTTTTTTAGTAAAATGGAAAGGGAGAAAGCAGATAATTTAAGGTTAAGAAACTAAGGGGGTTGGCCTTCCCAAATATTCTCTCTGTATTAGGTAGAATGAGCTAATGACACTGGACTGGGAGAAGATCAAATTTACACTAGGGGTAGGCAACTGCAAAGCTACCAAGTATAAGAAAAAGACACCAGGAGGGAGGGAGGATTGAAAACTATGCTATAGCTACTAGCTAAACTATTTTAGCCAAAAAAACAGTACAGAAATGTTTATCACAGCAGAAAAACAGCAGTGAGACACTAAGTGAAAGTTTTAAACAGAAAAGGAGCAAGGAGACTCTATAGAATGCTTTTAACTGCAAACAAATCAGTTATATGATATACTCCTTGGCAGGAAATCAGAACAAACAAACAGATGCTTAACAAACAGAGAAAATTTCCAGTTAATACATTTCACACAGTGAAACTAGCTAAAAAAGCTTTACAAACAATGTGACAGTAACAAAACTGATTTAAAAGGCCCTGTAAGGTGGACAGTTTCATACAATAGTGCAGATTAGTTTATAGCAATAAAATACAGTAAAAACTAATAGGTAGCAGACAATACAAAGTGCTATAAATGGTTAGAATAAACAATAACTAGTCAAAATAAGGGCTTGGAATAAGCACTCATTAGTCATTCTGAGCTTTTTTTAAGTTGTTTCAGGTTATACCTTCTGGTAGTTAGGCCCTGCTCTAACACATATTTTATGTTTATATTCTGTAATATTCTCTACATATCGATATGACAGTTACATGGAGGGTGGTGTTAGACTTCCCCAGTATGCTTGCATATGGGTGCATGCCCATCATTATCGGGGAGGTTTTCCTCATATGCGGTTGTATGTCTATAAACAGCCACAGTGAATATCGGATATAGACAGAATCTGCTCTTATCCTTCAGTAATGCAGATTCACTTTTACATCTGAAGAAAGCTTGTGGATAACAAGGACATACAACTCCGCATGTTGTATGTTCAAGGACTGATTTACAGATATTCTCTGATGCTTACTCATATAGTGGTAGCTGTGATAGCGTTCAATGTGATGGGGGATCTTCATGATAGCTTAGCATTTACATTGGTAGTTGTCATCATACATATTCATGATCACACAACTGTTCATTTGTCATAAGCTGATCTTGTTCTGCCTTAGTGTTTTAACACTTTCAATATTTATGTGTTTACTATACCATGAAGGACACATTTTTGCTGCTTTCTGTCACTGATTTCAATAACATCTGTGATGCATCCCACATACTTGCACTGGAATTGGTAGGTGTAGTTTGATGTGCTTGTATTTGTGGTAACAACATTTTTGTACTACTGAAGATGTGGTACTCTGTTTATGTGTTTGGTCATTACTTGTCTAAATATCCGATATCAAGGGTTCATATCCAACCTCTACATACATAGCATATCCAAAAGTGTGGGAATAGATTGTTAGCTGTGTACATGTATGCTAATGATGTTTAGACATATGGACTAGCTATTCAGACATTTTTTTATTTTATTTTTTATGTTTATCTATATATGATGATCCCGCAGTGGTGGTAATGCGGTAGCATTGTCACCTCACAGTAAGATGCTGTCCGGTTCGATTCTCAGCTAGAGCGTCTTCTGTGTGGAGGCATGCGTGAATGGATACACCTTCGTTGAAGGTTGTGCGTCAGGCCTGGCAAGTCAGTATGCAAAAATCAACTGTCAATCATTAGCGGACTGGAGTTCCGCTGTGGCGACCCCTAACCAGGAAAAGCTAAAAGACACAAACATCTATATATGATGGTAATATAGATGACATGGTTTGTTTAGCATAGCTTTGCATTGTAAATATGAGGTGAGGCATTCAAGTGACGTATGGTTTAAACATTGACATGCCAATATTTCAACCCCTTGTATAAAATAAGACTTGTGCATCTCACCCTTTCTTTCAGATGTCTAATTGAAACAGGGGCAACATTTTTTACCAAGAAAGAATTTATTTTATTTATTTATTATTTTATTTTACATTTGTTGACCGGGCTAGTCTAGCTGGACATATATCCGTTTACAGTAGAGGCCCGGGGAGAAAAGCTCCAGTATAGATAAAATTACAGTGATTTATAACAATTTAAGAATTTTCTTAATAGATTTATACAAGGTACAAGAGAGGATATCTATAACATTTAAAAAATATTAAGTCAAGTTATACAACAAAAAATAAGAACTACATACTAAAGTTAATAAGAAATATAGGCATCCCTTAGGATTCAACTCTCAACTCCAGAAAGCATCAGGTAGGGCCAGTAAGGGGACAGGAAGGAAAAATAATAAGGCGTATTGAAACGTACTTTCAATCGGGATTGGTACAGGGACATAGCCATTGAGAAGTAAGATGTGCTTTGATTTGTCTTTTGAACAGAGAGGTGGACTGTAGAGTAGCTATTTCTTGAGGGATTAGATTCCAGTGTTTCCCTATGGAATTTGAAAATAGTGCATCCCCAGCTTTATTATATGATTTAGTTATGGATACTAGAAACTTATTGGCGGAACGAAGTGTGTTTAGGTTCTTATATGGAGAAATAAGTCTAGCCAGGCTTGGAGTATTTTCAGGGAAATGAAGGGTTTTATGAATGATAAGTAGTTGTTGGTAGAGTAGGTGGTTATTTAGTTCTAGCCAATTTAGTTGTTTCAGGTTGTGACAGTGGTGAGTTCTAAGGGGAGTTGCATTAATGAATCTAGCTATACTGTTATAACAGGTTGAGAGTTTATTGAAGTTATTTTTAGATAGTATGGTATATATAGCCGAAGCATAAAAAAGGGTGGAGAGCAGGTGGGTCTGTGCAATGGTTTTTCTAGCTGCTGGGGTAAGGAAGGGTTTAATTCTGTAGAGTGTCCCAATTTTTTTATTAACAGCTTTAATAGTACTATTAATTTGGTCATCAAAGTTAAGATGGTTGTCAATGGTTACACCTAATAGTCGAGTGGTATTGTCAGGGTTAATGCAGGTAGAATTATCTGAGGTGATAGTAAAGAGAGGTGTAGGAGATTTGTTAGTAGGAGTAAAGAGAAGAAGCTTTGTTTTTTTGGGATTAAGGAGGAGGCAGTGCTGCATAAACCATTTTTCAACGTTATGAAAGGTTGTTTGGGTGATGGACTGGAGAGAGGAAATATTAATGGCAGAGCAGATCAATGTCGAGTCATCTGCATATTGGATGCAGGTTGCTTGTGGTACGCTCAAATATAGGTCATTAATAAATACTGAGAAAAGAAGGGGTCCAAGGATAGATCCTTGTGGAACACCAACATTTACTGGGAGTAAAGATGAAAGGTTGTTTTCCCAAAGAACTGCTTGTTGCCTGTTTTCAAGATAGCTTCTAAACCACTGTAAAGTATGTGAGCTTAAGGAGAGGTTGTTAAGTTTTTCAAAGAATATGTTATGGTTAACCATATCAAAAGCTTTTGATAGATCTATAAATAGAGCAGATGAGAGAAGGTTACTGTTTCGATTTCTATTTATGGAGTCAGCAAAGGACAGAAGGGCAGTTGTAGTACTGTGATGGCGCCTGAAACCATGTTGACAGTCAGCTAGAAGGTTGTTTTGAAGAAGGTAGTTAAGAAATTGTTTGTGTATACACCTTTCCATTATCTTAGCTAATGGGGACAGTAAGGCAATAGGACGATAATTGGATAATTCAGAAGAAGGGCCCCCTTTATGAAGGGGAATTATGTGAGATATCTTCCAAACTGAAGGGATTTTCCTTTCTGAGATGGTCCTATTTATCAGAATAGATATTGGGTGATAGATAGCTTTTGCAGCAATTTGTAAGTATTCAGAAGGGAGTTGGTCAGCCGATGGGGTGCAGGGTTTTAGTTTTAAGAGAAGCTTATATATGATAGAAGAAGAGACAGGTTGGATTTGAAAGACATTAGTAGAGGCTGGAGAGGTATCATGTGAGGATGCAGTAGGTGTTGGTAGTGAGTTTGCTAGTGTTAGAATGGCTTCTGTAAAGTAGTTATTAAAGGCATCTGGGATCTGAGTAGAGGTATTAGGGTTAAATCCTGAGGGGGTAGGAGTAGTAGAATGTCCTGGTTTAAGAAGGTTATTAATACCTGACCAAAATTTTTGAGGGGTATTTTGTGTAGTTTTTTGAAGGTGAAGATAAAATTCCTTTTTGTCTCTAAGAGTGTCTTTCTTGGTAGTATTTCTTAACTGTTTGTAGAGGAGATGGTTGGATGGAGATTTGGTAGCTTTCCATTTAGCCCAGGTTTTATTTCTAAGGATCATTTTTTCTTTTGTTTGCTTAGTTAGCCAAGGGGCAGTTTTGGCTCTTATCCTAGTAGAGTGGAATGGAGCATGATAGTCAAGGATTTGCAGAAACTTTGTGTTAAAATAGTTAACTGCTTCATTAAGTTCAAGGTGTGATAAAGGTGACCAGTCACATGCCTGTAATTCAGTAAGGAAGTTATCAGGGTTGAAAAATCTTTTTGAGCGGCATCTTCTAAGTTTATGCATATTAGGAATATTCAGTTTTGTCTGATCACATATGTAAGTGTGTGATCACTAATACTATCAGGAAGTGTACCTGGAGTATAGTTACTGGGGGCGTTATTAATTAGAATCCAGTCCAGAATTGTTTCTTTCTTATTTGGTTTATGGATTCTAGTTGTAGTTGTTATTAATTGAGAGTAACCATGGAGATTAATATGGTTAGTAGGTTGCTGGGCTGCACAGGTTTTCCAATCAATGTTGAAATCACCAAGTATTATGGTTTCTTGGGGTAGTTGGTTGGACAGAGAACTGAGTAGGTTTTCTAGCGTTTGGGTATTATTACCAGGGGGAAGGTACATACATATTAGATAGATTGCTTTATTGTTGTTTATCTGTAGCTTGATTGATAAAATTTCTGATTTTGGGCTTGTTAATGGAAGTTCCTTAAACTGGGTAATTTGTAGGTTGGATTTATAAATAATGGCTATACCACCACCTTTTTTCTTTATTCGGTCATTTCTAAGTATGTTATAGCCAGGAGGGGTGATTTCCTGGTCTAGAGTAGAGGGTTTTAGCCATGTTTCTGTTACACATAATATATCGAATGAATGCAAGTAAAGGAGGGCATGAAGATGGTGGATTTTGTTGTTCATACTTCTGATGTTGATATGAGCTATTAGAAGGGAATTGTTAGCTCTAGAACCAGATGCAAGAAGAGGAGAAGAGTTTAAGTTTTGGTTATGATTGCTTAGGGTAGAAGGACCGGGATTAGGATGAATGTCACCATGTAAGAGGAGTTGATGATGGGGAGATGATAGTACTTTAAGAAGTTTGAGGCAAATATTAAGAAATCTTTTGTTAAAGTTGAGGGTTATGTGAGAAACCCTATGATATTTTGGCCGTAGATAGTTGGAAGAACAGGTAATGTTACTATGTTTAAGGGAGCTAAAGCTAGATGAAGGTAAAGTTTGCTTTAGGTGAAGGTTTTGTTCATAGAAAGTGTTAATTTGCAAAGAGGTGATATAGTATGATAAAGAAAGAGAGGTTAAAGTAATAGTGGAGAGTAGAGCATAGATGAGAAAGGCTTTTAAAGTTGGAGACATAGTAGTGAGGAGATGAAGGCCTAGAGTAAGTTGTTAAGAAAAAATAGTTAAGTAGAAGTAGCTCAGCAATACTGTATGAAGAAGGGATACAAGGAGAATAAGTATATAGAAATTGAGATAGGGGATAGTCAGTGTTAGTCAGGTAATAAGTACTTATTAGATAGATAGTAGATTGGATGTAATATAAGGTAGGGTATCAAAGAGTTATGTGGGAGGAGGATTGTGGAGATAAGGTTAAATAGTGGTTAAAGTAGTTTTAAAGGAATAGTGTTATAGTTAGAAGTCAAAATGATGGGAGGATATGAAATCATCATTCAGGCTATGTACCAGTATAGTCAGAACTTGCTAGAATAAATGGCCATATTGTGTGGAGACATCAAGTCTGGAGGGATCTCACAACATGATCGATGCTGTGAATGGACATAACCAATCAAGAGAAGTCTGCCAGCAATATTGCTTTGACATGTTTTTCCGTGCAGCCAAAAGACTCTACTGCTATGACAGGAAGAGGAATACCACAGGAAGTGGGCCACCATTGTCTCTCCCAGATGGGATAACAATGTTCCATCTCTCTCTCACTCTCTCTCTCACCATAACATCTACCAGGATCATTTTATACCCATTGGAGGTGGTTATAGCAGCAGCCTTAGGTCAGCTGGTGCCCTAGGCAAAAGGGCTCCACGGCACCCCCTACACACCACTCAGGTGTCCCCATCCTGGTCTACCTACACCAAATAAATAATGGAAAAGCACCCCTGCTACAGCGGCACCCTAGGCGGCCACCTAGTTGGCCTATGCCTAAGGCCGGCTATGGGTGGTGAGACAGGTGTTCCACTATATTCAGTAATGTTTGTCATTTACAAGCACTGAATCATAATGCAATTGTCATTAAAGGAATTTCATTCACAAATCTTTCCTTATCTTTATATTATTGTTACAGCAGCATGGATATGCCATGACACATTGTAAGTGCACATTGTAAGTGTCACAGTATGTTACATTACCTGCACAATGCATAGATGACACTATCAGCAATATGTATAATAATGTGTGCTTCAATTGCATAGGCCTATCAACATCAGAACAGTGACAACTTTTGTTGTGTAAGTGTCACCATATTCTGTTAGTGTGATCCACAGATGTTATGTGCCACTGCTTCCTGTTATGACTGAGGAGTATACTCATATGTTGTGTTCCATTTTAAACCACAGGTTCCACTTTATGCTGGATGATTTGTTACCCAACCAAAGAGGACAGATGTGGTAAGGTAGATTATATGGTTTCCACATTTCATTATTGTTTAATACATCTGTGATCTTCATGACTAATGTGGTCTTGTTCACCTGTATAAGATACCTGCAATTTGATTGACTTTGCTGCCCATTCAGTATGTGTATATCTTATTTGCTCTGTGTTATACACCATGTTGAATGCTACATGATGCATTGTGTGTGCTTACTAGCCACTTGTTGTGTATGTTTTGCTTTTTGCATGGCAGTGGATGGAATGATCATTGCCTAAATGTATAGAATTTCTTTTTTTTCTTTTGTTGAAAGACACTGCTAATAAAGAAATTACAATCAAAAGGAATAGAATCTTTGCTAACAAACTTAAGGAAAATCACTGGCAAAAAATGCCCTTATTGAAATTTTTTTATCATAAATCCATTATTTTACTAGACATTTAAACTTACATTATATTTGTTTTTTTTTTCAAAATTTTATCTCAGGCCTTTTCTATATATTGTAAAACGTTTATTTCCTTTTATTGAAATTTGTATTATAATATGTAATTTACAAAATCCACAAGCACATATAGTGAAGTAAAACAAGGTGGTCATCAAATAAGGCAGTCCTATAACATATGAAAGCTTCAATAAACTTTAGCACTTTCACAGTTCTCAATATACTGTTGCTTCAGATGTTAAAACAGTGAAAAAAACATAATATATATAAAAAGACAATCACCTAATTCAGCCAGTCATTAAACAGTACAATCAAATGTCATAGTAACAATGTTGCACTTTATCAATTCCATTTAAAGAAAAAAAGTGTTCTACATATAAAGAACAAAACCATCTCAATAAAAGTCTCAGTGCAAAAAAAATCTATTATAAATAAACTAATAAACTTTATCATATACGTAGTGTCATGGCTTTTAAAATAGGTTTCAATGGAATTCTGTCATTCAAACCTTTACCTACATCTGCTCTTAACCTGATAATCCACCTAGTTTCAGAGGTCTCTGTTAAATTCTCCATATCACCCCTTTTCATTAACTGTAATCACTTCAATAACCAAAAACCTAAAAGTACGCACAGAGTCAAATGCAATAACATGCTTAGCTAATTCATTGGTAGTTATACCAACCTTGATATTATAGACATGCTCTCTAATGCTACCCTAACATTTCTTATTAGTTTTCCCTCCAAGAGTGCAGAATATTTACTGCAAACTGCTAAATAGACCACAGTTGGTGACTCACAATTAGCTTTAACCTTAGAAGAAAAATCTTCCCATATCTGGATGCACAAATTTCCCTGAAGAGTGAATGTATCTACAAAAACTGCAATTATGACAGGGGCAACGTAGCATAAGTAATGTTCAATGATGGACTGTTCACTCTATCTGTAGGATAACATAGAAGTCACTTAAGGAACATTTTGTCTAAGTTATTGACTGATGAACTTCCTCTGCTGGAAACGGGACTTACTTTTCTACCTGCACAGCCTTCTGAGGTAACTGATTCTGTTATTGATATAAAAATGTTTGGTAGAAATGTAGTGTTAAAATTAGTTTTTAAAGACCCTGGTCCAGCTGATGGTAAGGGTTTTAAGAAACCTAGTACGTTCTTACCTATTAATCGTCCTGTTCTGGATGTTTTTAGCAAACTCTGTGAGAATGATATGTATAATGTTTTATAAGTGGGAAACAGACGTGTTAAGTTTAAAAATTTGAATGGAGGAAAGAGTGAAGCATTGAAACAGTTACAGCGTGATGAAATAATTGTTATCAAACCTGCAGATAAGGGAGGTCTGATTGTAGTAATGGAAGAGGATTACTATTTTAACACAATGAAAACAATGCTGAAAGATGAGAAAGTTTACATGAAAATTCATTTGATTGATACACACAGAATGATTTCAAGAATGCAAAATACTTTGTATGACTGTTTATTGAGTAGGGATATTAGCTTAGATTTATATAATTATTTAATTGTAGATGCCCTTCTGGTACCCAACATACAAGGACTTCCCAAGTTTCACAAAGATCCTTTTTTGCCACCTTTGAGACCAATTGTTTCAGGCTGTAATTGTACTGAACACCTTTAAATTTTCTTAAAGAGACATCTTAGGCTTGTAGTTAAGAATCCGTACATCTTAAAGGACTCTATAGACAATTTTTGAATGATTTACACAGACTTGTTACAGAATAGGAGGGGAGAAATAATAGTAATAATTATTAGTTACCATGAATGTTAGATCACCCTTTATGGTTATACCAAACCTTGAAGGTATAGAGGTGCTTAGAAAGTATTTGATAAAAGATGGTTACTATGATCGCAAATTCATTGATTTACTCTGCTTGTTGATAGAGACAGTTTTCGTAAACAATCTGTTTTTATTGGACCAGGAGGTGTTTTTACAAAGAGATGGAGTAGCTATTGACACTTTCAGCACTATTAGCTATGCAAATCTAGTTATGGCTACATGGGAGGAAAAGGTAATTTTGAAATCGTTGGTTTGGCAGCAGGTTGTCTTTTATAGATGTATTGCTCATAAGCTCTTCCTTATATGGACAGTAACTGAGGATGATCTAGTATCGTATTTTCAATTTATAAATACAACTCCCTTCCTTAGATTTAGTATGAATAATTCATATGACAAGATAGATTTTTTTTAGATATCAAAGTTTACAGGAAACTTGAGGGTGGTATTAGTACTATGATACATAGAAAGGAGTGTTATAGGAATATGTTACTATATAGTACAAGTATGCACCCTAACCATATCTTTAAGAACATAGTGAGAGGACAAGGGATGAGAATCTTAAGGTTGAACACAGATGAGGTCCACTTTATAAGTGAATTAGGTGCTCTGAGAACTAAATTTAGACAGAGGGGGTATAATGATGAATTTATAGAAGCTATTCTTGATAATGCACCTAATTTAAGGTCAACTATGGCTAAACTGTATTTTTGAAACAAGTGTAATATGTATATAAATAAAGAAAAAATTGAGTAAGAATGTAGTCCAATTTTGGACTTTTTATACTTGCAACATAAATTCAGTGACAGGGGTAATAAAAAATTGGCTTATTTTAAATAGTGACACTGATACATGGGAAATAGTAGGAGGGAAACCTACTTTCCTATTAAAGAATAAAAATCTCTTAAATAACTACTATGTTATCCTAAAGATAGACTGAACAGTCCATCATTGAACATTACTTATGCTACATTCCCTGTCATAATTGTATTTTTGTACATACATTGACTCTTCAGGGAAATTTGAGCATCCAGATATGGGGAAGATATTTACTGTTAAGGATAATTGTGAGTCACTAAATGGGATCCATTTAGCAGTTTGCAGTAAATGTTCCACATTCTGGGTGGCCACGGTGGTGCAGCGGTTAGCGTTGCCACCTCACAGCAAGAGGTTCTCCGGTTCGATTCTTGGCTGGGGTGCCTTCTGTGCGAAGTCTGCATGTCCTCCCTGTGGTTGCATGGGTTTCCTCCGGGTGCTCTGCTTTCCTCCCACATCCCAAAGACATGTAGTAGGTGGATTGGACACTATAAATTGGCCCTAGGTGTGTGCGTGCGTGTGTGTGCCTTCTGTGGAAGGTTGGGTGCCGGGCTGGCAACCCGATACCGTACAACTCCACTGCCAATCATCAGCGGACAGATGATTCACTGTGGTGACCAAGAATTGTACTGGATAGTACTAACTTCAACGATAATCTGAATGAACGATATTCAAACTGCCCAAGATGTTAAAAGCAGGTTTATTCCAAACGCATAAAAACAGTGAACACTCCAAAATAGCAGCACCAAAATCACCAATAACCCAGGTTTCGTCCCAAGGAAATGACTTCATCAGATTGGTGACATAGTACCACTAATATATACTAAAACACATTAAACAATTACACTTAATTGACACTTAATTAATTTAGTTTGAGTTGAAAACCAAACCCTAAAAGCACCAGCTTCTGCCTATGTTTGCTTCATTGATTTACTTTTACAAAGTTAATACATACTACATAAGCCTAGCTATGGTGTATGTAAAAAATAATATATGTGCCTGAAAAATATATTTTTCAGGCACGTATATTATTTTTTACATACACCATAGCTAGGCTTATGTAGTATGTATTAACTTTGTAAAAGTAAATCAATGAAGCAAACATAGGCAGATGCTGGTGCTTTGGTTTTCAACTCAAACTAAATTAATTAAGTGTCAATTAAGTGTAATTGTTTAATGTGTTTTAGTATATATTAGTGGTACTATGTCACCAATCTGATGAAGTCATTTCCTGGGACAACCTGGGTTATTGGTGATTTTGGTGCTGCTATTTTGGAGTGTTCACTGTTTTTATGCGTTTGGAATAAACCTGCTTTTAACATCTTGGGCAGTTTGGATATCGTTCATTCACTGTGGTGACCCCCTAACCGGGAAAAAGCCGAAAGAAGAAGAAGAAGTAGTAAATGTTCCGCATTCTATGCAGGGAAAACTAATAGGAAATTTAGGGATAGGATTAGAGAGCATATCTATAATATCAGGGTTTGTATAACTACCAATGCATTATCCAAGCATGTTATTGCATTTGACTCCACTCATACTTTTACGTTTTTGCTTATTGAGGTGGGTAAAGTTAATGAATGTGGGAGTGATTTTGAGAATTTAATAGAGACCTCTGAAACTAGGTGGATTATCAGGTTAAGTACAGATGTAGGTAAATGTTTGAATGACAAAATCCCCTTAAAACCTATTTTGAAAGCTATAACTCTACATAAATGCACAAATATATTAGTCTATTTATAAGAGATTTTTTGCACTGAGACTTTTATTGCAATGTTTTTGTTCTTTATACTGTATGTAGAACACTGTTTCTTTAAATGGAATTGGTAATTTAAGGTGTAACATTGTTACTATGATATTTGATTGTTCTGTATTATGATTGGCTGAATCAGGTGATTGTCCTTTATATATATGTATCTATATATATATATATATATATATATATATATATATATATATATATATATATATATACATATATATATATTATGGTTTTATCATTGTTTTAACATCTGAAGAAACAGTATATTGAAACGCTGAAAGCACTAACATTTATTAAAGCTTTTATACATTACAGGACTGCCTTATTGTTTTGGTTCACTATGTGTGCTTGTGGATTTTTATTATTGTGTTAAGTGAACCATTTGCCCTCTCCACTACTTTTTGTGTTCATTTACTGCTATCTTTTCTGAGGTGGCTTGGAGCAATGGCAGAAGGTGGTACTGATACAAGTGAGTTGGGCTATAATCCATTCAATAATCGGGACAATGCTAAATATCCAACTGAAAAGCTTTCAAGTTGCTTGAGAAGACAGGGAAATGCCTTGTTGATTCGGGATATGTTCTCTGATAGGGAACAGACTGATATTGCAGGTATTTACTATGATTTGTTTGTTTGCAGCCTGCACAGAATTGAGAGTGATATATTTAAACTGAAAAGATCACAGACCCAGCGCTATCATTTAGGGACTTGTTTCAGAGTGGTGCCCCATGGTTAAGAATTCTTAAGATGCCAACTTATGGTGCTCGGCATCCACAGCTGTTATTCAAATGACAAAAGCTGAATTTTGATCTGAGTTTTAATTATTTACATCTGTTGATAGAATTTTTTGAACCGGAAGAAATGTCATTGGTGGACAGCATCATGAAGGAACAGGCGCATCTGTATGAGATTTTTCTGCATGAACATAGTTCATGAGAGACTGAATGATTCATTTGATTCAGCTACTCTATTTGAGAAAAGACTGCTATGCTTGGAATTCAAGAAACTTGAAAGAGACAGGAGAGATTTTTCTGAAGGTCATGTTTTTGTATGGCTGAGGATGAACTCGCAAAGTATTGATGTTGGTTTGGGTTTGAATAAGGAATTAAGTAGACCATTGGAAAAACCTACATATTTTAATCTTATAGTCCAACCAGTCTCCTCTTTTCCTACCTGTTTCAATGGAAAATAACACTGAGCAAAATGATGTCCCAGTAACAGACTTGGGAGCAAGAAGGAAGACAACTATACTCCCTACAGTAGATGTCACCAGTACTTCCATAATACAACAAGGTACTGTGCTGCAACAGGTTAAACCTCCTCTTTGGAAATTAAGTGCTGGAACCATTGAAAAGAGTGGTGGTAGTGGGGAACAGGTTTTACGGATATTCCCCATTACTTTAAACAAAATTGTTAAAAAGAATGTGTATGGAGTCAGAGACTGTTCAAACAGCAAGGGTTGATTGAAAAGGAAGTTACAACATGAACCCTTGAATACCTAAACATTTAAGAAGATGTGGAAGGGTCGGGACAATCCTTAGTTTGGAACATTTCATCTAAGTTGTTGACTGATGATGATTTTTTTCTGCTGGAAAAGGGAATTACTTTTATACCTGCACAGCGTGCTGAGATAACTGATTCTGTTATTGATGTAAAAATGTATGCTAGAAATGTAATATTAAAATTAGTTTTTAAAGACCCAGGTCCAGTTGATGTGAAGGGTTTTAAAAAAAAACAAAACTAGTGCATTTTATCTATGAATCATCCTGTTCTGGATGTTTTTAGCAAACTCTGTGAGAATGGCCTGTATAATGTTTTACAAATGGGAAATAGAAGAGTAAAGTTAAAAAACTGAATAGATGGGAGAGAGTGAAGGATTGAAACAGTTACAGGGTGATGAAGCAATTGTTATCAAACCTACAGATAAGGGAGGTCTGATTGTGGTAATGGATCAGAATTACTATTTTAATGCCATAAAAACAATGCTGAAAGATAAAAAAGTTTATAAGAAAATTGATTTGATTGATACACATAGGATGGTTTCAAGAATACAAGATACTTTGTATGACTGTTTATTGAGTAGGGCTATTAGCTTAGATTTATACAATTATTTAATTAGAGATGCCTCTCTTGTACCCTTCATACAAGGATTTCCCAAGATTCCCAAAGATCCCATTTTTCCACCTTTGAGACCAATTGTTTCAGGCCATAATTGTTGCACTGAACCCCTTTCAATTGCCTTGCAGAGACAGCTTAGGCTTGTATTTAACAAGAATCAATATATCTCAAAGTACTCTAGACAACTTCTAAATGATTTACACAGATTCATTTCAGAATGGGAAGAGAGGAACAATAATAATAACAATTTTGTATTAGTTACCTTGGATGTTAGATCATTATTTATGGTTATACCGAACATTGAAGGGATGAAGTTGCTTAGAAAGTGTTTGATAAAAGATTGTTACTATGATCGCAAATTCATTGATTTACTCTGCTTGTTGATGGAGATAACTTGTGTTTGTGTTTTTATTTGATCATGAGGTGGTTTTACATAGAGATGGAGTAGATATGGGCACTTCCAGTGCTACCAGCTATGCAAATCTAGTTATGGCTACATGGGAGGACGAGTTAATTTTGAAATCATTGGTTTGGCAGCAGGTGGCCTTTTGTAGATGCTTTGTTGAGGACCTCTTCTTTATAGGAACAGAAACTGAGGAGGATCTTGTATCATTTTTTCATTTTATAAATACAAGTACTCCCTTCCTTAGATTTAGTATGAATACATCATATGATAAGTTAATTTTTTTTTATCTGTCAAAGTTTACAGGGAATCTGATGGTGGTATTAGTACTATGATACATAGAAAGGAGTGTTATAGGAATATGATACTATATAGTATGATATCTTTAAGAACATAGTGAGAGGACAAGGGATGAGAATCTTGAGGTGGAACACAGATGAGGTCCACTTTATAAGTGAATTAGGTGCTCTGAGAAGTAAATTTAGACTGAGGGGGTATAATGATGAATTTATAGGAGCTATTCTTGATGAAGTACCTAATTTAAGGTCAACTACATCTAAACCCTATTTTTTAAACAACTATAATATGCATAGAAATAAAAACAAAATGTAGTGAGGATATAGTCTAATTTTCTACTTTGTATGCTAGCAACATAAATTCAGTGACGGGGTAATTGGCTTATGTTATGCTAGTGACCCTGATATAAGGAAAATAGTAGGAGAGACGCCTAGTTTCCTATTTAAGAATAAGAAATCCCTTAAACAACTATTACGTTATCCCAAAGATAGCTTGAATAGTCCATCATTGAATGTTACTTATGCTACATTGTCCTGTAATAACTGTAGTTTTTGTACATACATTAACTCTTCCGGGAAATTTGAGCATCTGGATATGCGGAGGATTTTTACTTTTACAGTTAAAGCTAATTGTGAGTCACTAAATGTGGTCTATTTAGCAGTTTGCAGTAAGTGGTCTGCATTCTGTGTAGGGAAAACTAATAGGACATTTAGGGATAGGATTAGAGAGCATGTCTATAATATCAGGGTTGGTATTACTACCAATGCATTAACCAAGCATGTTATTGCATTTCACTCTACACTTACTTTTAGGTTTTTGGTTATTGAAGTGGATAAAGTTAATGAATGAGGGAGTAATTTTGAGAATTTATCAGATACCTCTGAAACTAGATGGATTATAAAGGGTTAAAAGCAGATGTAGGTAAATATTTGAATGACAAAAGTCCATTGAACCTTATTTTAAAAGCCAGGAAGCTAAGTAAATGAACAACTATATTAGTCTGTTTATAATAGATTTTTTGCACTGAGACTTTTATTGAGATGTTTTTGTACTTTATATGTAGAACACCATTTCTTTAAATGGAATTGGTAATTTAAGCTGTAACATTGTTATGATGACATTTAATTGGTCTGTTTTATGATTGGCTGAATTAGGTGAATGTCTTTGTATATATAATATGTTTTTTATCATTGTTTTAACATCTGAAGAAGCAGTGTGTCTTTTTTATCTTTGTTTTAACATCTGAAGAAGCAATATATTGAAAACTGTGATAGTGCTAACATTTATTAAAGCTTTTATACATTATGGGATTACCTTACTTGATGACTGCATTGTTATGGTTCACAAAATGTGCTTGGGGATTTTTATTATTGTTTTAAGTGAACCTTTTGAACTCTCTGCACTTTTTTGTTGTAATTTACAAAATATTTTTATTCATTAAGGTACATTCTGTTATTTTAATTTAAGTGAAATAAAAATGATTGAACAAAAGGTGTCTGTACGCATTGATTGGAATTTTTACTTCCTAAAAGAATTGTCTATCAGAACTGTGTATATTGATTTATGTTGTTCTTCAAGCTGAAGAAAAAAAACAAATTTATTTTGTTCTTGTAAATAAATTTGAGTCCTGAAATATACGTAACTGTCCCTTAGTACTGAGTTTTACTACATGCTTGGTTCCTCCAACTTTTTGCAAGAAAATAACAAGCAGATTCTTTAAGCAATACCTGTGTTCTGATATGGAATTTTTTTCCTGGGAACAAGATGCTTATTGCAGTGAAAATGTTTTTTGTTTGAGAGTGGCTCTGCCTCTCTAAGTTTTACAGTGGCCTTTGCTGGTGTATAAAAATGGAAAAGTTACTTAGGACTTTGGTCATGGGTACCATAGTTCTACAGGTCTATATTATTTCTTCAAAAGATGTCTCCATTGAATCTCTATTCATCAACATGACTACATTGAATGGTGTATTCAGTGAACGATTACTACATTGAAGTTTTTCCCTGGGAAAGTAACTAGGTGGCTAGCATTGTGAATTAGCCCTTTTCCCCACTGTAGTGTGATGTCAGAGTTGATATATATAAGTAGGCCGCCCACATTGGGGAGTGTGGGTGCCAAGCCACTGCACCTTCCTGAATATAAAATTATGTAGTTTGTATATTCTAGATTGTGGTTCAGTTGCTGGTAAAGGGGGTAGTGTGGGAACCAGAGTCAGATGACCAGATGCACGTGATGTTATTTTGTAATCCAGCACTGAAAGTATGTTTTAATACTAGATGAGACAGAAGTCTCAGGGCAGTCTGTTTCTGAAACCTGACCAAAAAGGAAGACCACTTACCTACTTCATCTTGCCTTGCTTTAGTAAGCAACCAGGGAATATCCATTCTTTAGATCAGTCAGGAAAATATAGCGAGATTAGTCAAGTACTGTTTTTCTGCATCTGTGTGAATCTATCCATCTGTGTTAATATTTCCTGTGGTTGAAGCTCTGGTGTTGATTGTAGATAGATATTTAGCATTTTCATGTTATTTTATTATTTATTATTAAATATATTTAAACTTTTCATTGCGGCTAGACTTTTAGAGACTATTTTAACCTTTGAGAGTAGTTACAGGTATTTTGTGACACTGGGGCCTCACCTGAAAGCCTTGCTGCTTTGGTTAAACACTACCATTTGCATTAGTATTAATTTTACTCAGTACCCTTGTAAGAGCCTTAGAGTAGCTGGCTTTGGAGTGTTCTGGTGGCAATACCTATCTTTTAGTCTGGGCAGATGGGCATAGCTGATAAATCTGTGTGTGTGTGTGTGTGTGTGTGTGTGTGTGTGTGTGTGTGTGTGTGTGTGTGTGTGTGTGTGTGTGTATGAAAATCCTGTGTGCATGTGAGGACTTACCTCTACAGCTGTGCCAGTGGGGAGTCTTACCCGGGGCCTGGAGAGAGAGGGAAACCGAGCTCCTGAACTGAGTGTGTTTCCTGTGTGCTCTCAAGGGAAATTGTGCTTGGTGTGGGGAGCTGCATCTGTAAATACTGTGTGTATCTATTTTTGGTTCCAAGCGAACATCCCTCTCCAGTGTCAGTGGTGAGGATTCAGGCTGCTTGATTACTGGCCTAGAGTAAGAACACATGGCATTTTGGATGACTGTTCTAGTCCACAGAAAACAACTCTGTCAAACTGATCTTGCTTGATATTTGCACTAAAGGCTTTTTGATGAACACTTCCTGAGCAATATAATCACTTCTGTGTATCATCTCTTATACTAGTGATTGCAGTGTCCCTGTCACTATGATGCACACCTTCTCTTTGAACTTATATCTTTGGTAAAACTCTTCTGTGATCTCTGTCTGTCCCTGTATATCCTTTTGTTCATCATCTGTACACCATAACCATGGCTACATAATATGGGTTATTACTTATTTATCTGCATATATTTATATTCTATATCAAATGCATGTCATCTGTATTTTATTTGCCTTTATTATTCCTTATTCTGTATTCTGCCCTAAATAATTACCCAGACAGTGTAGTTGTTGATGGCATCCTTTCTCCAGGTAGGGGTATGTGTAAACTTCTACAAACTGTTTTCATTTTCAGTATTCGCTAAATTTTCAAAGTACAGCCCTAAGAACACCTACTACCTCTCATCTTATTGACAGTCATAACATAAATCTTACTAGCTGTTTGATAAACCTACAGACTATAATTTATTTATTTTTGTTTCAGTTTGCCATACTGACAGATGATCTTTAGCCCCTCCCAGCTAATCAGGCTTTTGTTCTCTATTGTTATGTGTGATAATCATCTTGGAGGAGCCATTAGTGAGAAAGCTATTGAGTCTGTTTTTAGAACTTGGGTCACCTGGACCATACTCAGGGTTTAAATCCTCTTTACCATCAGCAATAGGCTAGACTGGAAAATTATTTTTGAACACCGGGCAATAGTGATTTATCAATAGCATTATTATGGGATTAAGCTATGCGCACATATAAACACAGACGAACATGTACAGATAGACAGAGATGCACAATCTTTCTTTTTCTTTTGTTTTCTTTTCCAGCTCCTTTATACAATATACACAATCACAGCTATACAGAGTAGAACACATATGTACTGCCTGACTATAGTTAATTTACTTGTAAGTTATTAAATCAAATATTTTTCTATTACTGAGGGTTCTGCCCTCTGTGGTGCAAATCTTCACATTCCTTATGCAGGGGGAGACATACTCTGTGGGTGAAAAACTCATAAAGTTATATACTTATTTGATAAAATGAAATACAGTCATTGCTGATAAGTCAAAGTTTAATCTATTGGTTAGTGATTAAGCAACCAGATAACAACTGCCATATTTTAATTGATGATTCCAAAACATGTCAGCTGTTTTGCTTTGGGTGAGCTGGAGAACCTTGCACCATCTTCTCTATCTGCCTGGTAATACCTAACTAGTTAACTAATTGCTATCATGCACATACATACACATATGCAAACACATACCCATGCACACCTTGTCCAGTTGTCCTCTGTGTCACTGTCATCAGTTTACACCAAGAAGTTTATTGTATGCCTATTTTTTCATCTATTTCATTTTTTGTTCCTTTCATTCCCACCCTCCTTATTTTTCTACTATTTTTGTCCATATACCTATAAAACCAATTACACACAGCACTCATTCCAACAAAAACACAACCAAGTACAAAAGTGTTTACAGCAAAAACACCGAGTTCTTCAAATAAAAAAATGATGCTTCTGTCTCATTGTCCTTTACCACTGCCTATCTCTAACATGACTTTTCCACTTTCCTTTCCTTTGATTTCAGTAGTATGTGCATTATTTAACATTCAGACTATGCTTTTCTTGCAACCAGTCAACAAAACTGTAAAATATGCCAATTGTTCTTTCTCACTTATATTAATATAAATTTATTTATTTATTTTATTTTACATTTGTTTAACAGGATGGTCCGACTGAGACAGTGCCCATTTTCAGCAGGCACCAGGGGAGAAAAGCTCCAGTCTAAGCTTACATACAAAGTATCTCAACAAGTATTAGAAATTATAAACAAAATTGACAAAAAAATGAGTGTTAATACATTTACAGGACAAATATGTAAAAACAAAAATATATACATAGTATCAAATAGAACAAGACTTTAAAAACTTGAATATAGACAAGTATATGGTTGAATTTATATATGTGGAGGAACATAACATTAGGAAATTAAGCAGGGAGAAGACTGAACTGAAGAAGGCCTGAATAGGTTGAAAGCACTTTTCTTCTTTTTTACTCTCTGGTTTTAAAATGAAGTTTTATGTCTAAATAAAGCCTACGTTTTTAATTCTCAATATTAAGGTCACAACGCTATCATCTGGCTCTGTGGTGGTCAACTCAGGAACATTTTCTGCTTTTTCTTACTTGTTTGCATCTGGGAAGACCTTTAGCTGCTAAGGAAGCTTTTTTCTGCTAGGATTCAAATATGTGACCTTTGAGAGATATTTTGAAATGATTTAAGATTGCTTGTGGATCTAATATTATGTGGAAAGATATTTCAATTGTTACCAACAGAGTTAGAGTAAAGAGAGTTGCCTGCTGTATTGGATACTTTTCAGAGTAAGTCTTTGTTAAATGATCAAAGAGTATGAATGTTAGAGTAGGGTTGTAGAAGATTTTTTAGGCTTAAGATTTTAAATGTTCAGCATAAATGAGCCGCTGCATTTGAATCACTATCTATATCAAATTTAGAAACCTTACTCTTTGCATTTTTACACAGAAATTCTTTATAGCATCAAACAATTTTGGTGCACATTTATGAACAAAAAAGTAACTAACCATTTTCTGCAATGTTCTGATCATGTTGGAAATTTCATCAAACAACTGATTTATAATTTTCTAACAAAAGATATGCCACTGAAAATTTCATCAACAAATTATTAAACTAACATGACGTTTACCAGACAGTCTGGCTACCTAAAATGTGGACATACTCTAGTAATGATTGTTAATTAATAATTAATATCTAATTTGTAACAATACTTTTTGATACTGTAATACATGGATCATACAGTAATGACTTATATTCAATGCCTTGCACACTCCTGAAGGGCACATTTGTAGAAAAAAAGAAAACATCACAGAATAAAATCTTCACCAAACATATAACCTTCAGGAAAGCACTGCCTTATTAATGATGGCCACCACTCCCTCTGTCAGAAAAAGTTCTGAATATATTTTGAATTTAAACAACAGAAACTGGCAACTCAAGATAGAAGACTACATATAAGACAGTGTATATATACCACTAGAAACATTGATAAAAGACAGATATGTGTGTGTGTGTGTGTGTGTGTGTGTGTGTGTGTGTGTGTGTGTGTGTGTGTGTGTGTGTGTGTGTGTTTTGCATTGCTGGGCATGTGCCATTGCCATGGTGTCTGGAAGCATTTAGATATGCTACGTTTGTAGATTATGCCCCCCTTTAGTCAAAATAATGTCTGTTTATAGTATTTTGTATAACAATTGAGTGTGTTAAAATGGCACAGTACTCCCAAGAAAAATGGAGCAGTGTAACAAAAAGCTAGGAACCAACACACACCAACAGGAACAAAAAATGATGAGAAAGAAGTAGCAAAGCAGATGGTAGTTTATTAACCAACAATGATGTCACAATAAAATCGAAATTGACCTAGGTTTCGTCCCTCCTTGGACTTCTTCAGAAACACAAATAATAAGTGCAAATGTACTTTTATATATACAAAACTACTCCACCCTCCAATTATTCAATTAAAAAAGAAATATTATTCTTAAAGAAACAGCTAAAACAACGTATTTAATTGAAATTGTTACTCAAACAATATATATTTAAAACTGGAAATAAAGCTTATTAAAACCAAAAAGTGTAAATGTGTCTGTGTATGAATATATAAACACGTATCCATGCACAAAAAAACATTTTATTTACCTTTTGCCCAATATATGTTTCAACCTGAGCAAAGGTTTGATGGTTATATAATTGTTGATGCCAGGATAATTCTGTGCATCCAACCTAATCTGCCATCTCAATTCACAAATGTCTAAATGTATATCTAAAGTCCTACGCTATGCATTCCCCTTGATTTTTTGTAGTACACAAAACTTGAAATTGTGACTACTGTTACCAATAATATGCCTTGCTAAAGCATTTGTAGATTTTTGGTGCCTAATATCTAAATTGTGTTTTCTAATTCTCTCTCTAAAATGTCGACTGTTTTTTCCTATATAAAAGATGGAACATACCTGACATTTTTTATGTAAACCACATTTTGAGCATACCAATCAAAATGTCCTTGAATAGTAATAATGCGATTGTTAACTATAAGTTTTTCACATGTAGTTAATATATATTGACATGTTGAACATCTTCCACATTTGTAATCCTTTTATTTACTGGAACTTTTGTAAGGGAAGAATTCTCAAAAATATTTTTTAAAGATAAATCCTTCTTGTATACAAAATTTGGTCGTCTATCCATTTTTGCCCACACATTTTTATCCAACTTTAGTATATCCCAATTTTTATTGATCATCAGTTTAACCCATTGGGCTTCCATATTGTACATAGTAATGAAAGACAATGAAAAATCATGTTGTGTGGCTGAAGAAATTATTAATCCATTTGTGTTTTGTGTTTTCAGAACTAAGAATGGGTTTGTAAAACCCCATTTGTCTTTTGTTCCTAATTTCATTACATAGTTCACCACACAAGTCCTGGGGGTATCCTCTGTTTAAAAGCAATCCCATCATGAATGACAATTCATCCTTAAATTCCTTATAATCTGTCACCATTCTGGCCACTCGCACCATTTGCCCTTTTACGATGGCTTTCTTTTATTGTCCGGGATGCCAGCTACTATAGTGCAAATAGGAATTGGAAAAGGTAGGTTTTCTATAAATACTAGATTTTATCCTACCTTGTGAATCTATGTTTAACCTCACATCCAAATAGGAAATGGTATCAACCCTAATTTCGTGTGTGAACTTCAAAAACCAAACTGTGTTATTAATGTATTTAATAAATGCCTCCAACAGCCGTTTTTCTCCTTCCCAAATAATATAAATATTGTCCAGATATTGGGTGTATAGTTTAATATATTGAAAAAACTCACTGTAAAAAATGAAAGTTTGCTCCCAGTAGGACATGGCATAGTTGGCATATATAGGGGCACAGGTGGCACCCATTGCCACTTTTGTTGTCTGTTTAAAATAGTGCCCCTCAAAAAATAAAAAAATTATTGTTAAGTACTGCCTCCATAAGTTTTACGTACACATTAATCTCATCCTGTTCAAATTTCCCAGTCTTTATCAATTGTTGTTCCAACCAAAATAAACCCATATTATGAGGAATCACTGTGAATAGATTACAAACATCAGTGGTAACAAAAAAGTCTGACTATTAATCTGAACTGTTTTTAATTTTTCCAAAAAATTCCAAGAATCTTTTGTGATATAAGAAAACTCATTCAACCCTTGCTTCATTTTGTAATCTAAATATTGGCTAATGAAACACATTTTACTTCTCTTACCATCAACTATAGGTCTGAATTTAACATTATCAAGCCCTTTATGAATTTTGGGTATACCAAAAATCCCACTGACAACAGGATGAGAATTAGTCATGAAATCAAATTCTACTTCCGTAATTTCACCCTGTAATATCATATCCTCTAACATAAGATCCATTTTTTTGTATGCAATATTAATTTCATTGATACTAGTCTCCATATAGTTTTCATCCATCAACATAGCCATCATAATACTAACATAATCATTACTGTCTACAATTACAACACCACTGCCTTTATCTGGCTTCATTATACGTATGTTCTTGTACCCGCTCAATTCTATTAATAGCTCTTGTTCATCGGGTGTTAAATTCAAATTCATATGGCTGTGTTTGTTGGTTTGTTTAAAATGGTCCCTAATATCTAATTTACAAGCCCTTTCAAAAATGCCTATCATAGGGTGCATCGGAGGATTAAATGCACTAGGTTTAAGTAATTGTTTGTGTTCGTTGTGTGTTCCACCATCATTGAAAAACACTTTTAGATTGATTTTTTGTGTAAATAACTTCAAATCAATAAGGGTGTCTACCAAATTACCTTTCCTACATGGAACAAAAGTGAATCCTTTAGAAAAAATATTTACATGCCCAGAATTAAAAACTTGATTAGAATAATTATATAATTTAAAATCATGATTGTCATTTTCCAAAATAACAGGTTCACTCAAGGTGTTGGCCACTGAATCGTAAATTACATCAACCCCCAAATTCGGTTCAACTGAACTAAAAACTGCACTAATAGTGCTAGAATACTCCGTTGAACCCAAACGTGGGCTGTGTAAATCAACCACATGCTGGATACCATGATATATGTCACGTAAGCTGTTATAGTCCATTGTGTTATTGCCCCTAGTGGATAAAACATTATCACATTTATTCGCTTCATCATCCATGTGGATATCAGGAGAAACATGTCCATCATCAACAGTGTCCAAAAAGACGTTGTTACCTGTTTCAAGCAACATAGTGTACGTGCTTAGGTTTAACAAGTTTTCAAAGGAATTACTGAATTCTGCAGTTTCATTATCACAAATAAAACCTAAATAAACCTAGGTCGATTTCGATTTTATTGTGACATTGTTGTTGGTTAATAAAATAACAAGGAGCTACTACACAACCATAATGTCAAAATTTAAATATGTATGTTATGGGTACTACTGAAGGGTATTTGTATAACTTCACAACGTACACCAGTTACAACATAGTATTGTCAACAAATGCAGATTCTGTAATACAAACATAAAATAGTCAGACATCTGATGTCATGCTATGAAATACAAAATAGCTGAACGTCACTGTAATGAGTAGCAATGTAAGTTGCCAGTTTAGAACAGTGGACAAATGCAACCATTTCAATACCTTTATTTTGTAGATGCATTGTGTGGATACAAAGAAAGAAAGAAGTGGTGACTGTGTGGATCAATCCAATATTAATAACTGAGAAAGAAGTTGAAGATAAAATGGAAAATGCAGCAATAACCCCAGTGACTACAGTGTCCTGCATACCAAGAGATGCAAAAATCACAAACGGTAATGTTGAGCAAGAGAAAACTAAGACTGTGTAGAGTAAAGGTGCAATGGGTGAAAAGAAACATCATTGAACAACTGAGGTGATTAAATGAACGTTCAAACATATTTAATGTAAGTGTTTCAGTCTCTATGACTAATCTATCCATACCTGTTAAAAAGGGTTTTTAGGGATGTGATTTTTGCCTGCCACTCCTATACAAATGGTGGACTCCAGCCTCATCTCTGCCTTATAACTACCTCCAAAGTTGCCAACCTACAGAGTACGTTATAAACTGAAAACTTTAAGATTGGCATGATCATTCATTTGTAAATTAGGTGATTGAAGACATTACTTAATTATTCAGTAATATCCTGCATACAAAAGCAATCCTGAGTAAGAACTTCTGCCATGCTGACCTGGAGATAACAAGGTCCAATAGTTGCTCTCCTCCTTCTGGCCATCAAAAATCATAATTGCCAGCATCATACAGGAGAAGAAGCTTTGGATTCCCTGGAGATCTTTACTAATCCTGGGTTTAATAAATGAGTAGTGCTGACAGAGCAGTTTGGAGCAACAGTTTGGTGTCTTTTAAACTTTCCACATTTGACAGAAGGAAGATAATATGATGTCTAGGTATTCATTTACACTAAATACAATTGAACTTAGATGAAATATCATTTAGTTTAGATGCATATCTAGTCCCATTTTATGGAACAGGGTAAGTAAAAAAAAAAGCACAAATTACATGAATCCCGGGGTTAGATAACTGCATGCTATCACAGAGAAGATAAGGACAAAACATGAAAATTAATTGCCTGAGAAATTGTCAAAGGAAAAAATACAAAAACGGAAGATAAATTACCAGAACAATTATCAGTAAAGTACCTGATTGATGAAGGTGACTGGCTTGCAGCTACTTGAGCACTCAGAGAATATTAATTTAAAAATGTGATCAGTAGTGTGTGAAGATAAAAAAGACAGAATTTACAATAAATTTTTCAAACTCACTCTGAGGCTAGAAGAATATAGGTGCTATTTAGAAAAGATTCTAGTGCTTCATAGATAGGCAAGAGTCACATGGAGCAAAAGCTCACTAGCAAGTCATCTGCACATTTACATATGTGCACAAACAAATAAAGACCTACACACACACACACACACACACACACACACACACACACACACACACACACACAGACACACACACACACACACACACACAGACACACACACACACACACACACACACACACACACACACACACACACACACACACACACACACACACACACACACACACACGCACAGCCTTACAGAATATACCAGCTGCTGGACTAACAGATCTGCTGTTATCATATTCAGCAATGGCTGTAACCATAAAACTGCTGCATTCATTCCTCACTGTCTTGCTTTGAAACACTGTACCATGCTACTTTCTTTCCAATGTAAGGCTCCAGGACAGTGCACCTCACTAATTTATGTTGGCTGCACCCCTGCACCCCTGGCCTTCAAATAGAACTGACCAACATAGTAGTACAAAGAGAAAGATAGCACAGTCACCTCCCCTGCCACAGTTTTTGACTGAACATAGAACAACTCTAACAAGTGTGAAAAAAATGATTAGTAAGGGGAATAGACTGTTAAGGAATTTTGTGTAGCAGAATTATTTTAGACAGTAAACCAGTCAAAATGGATTTCTATAATTCAGACATTTGTCCTGGTCCCCTTCAATAACACACATCACAACAAATGACATTTGACAACCTTTATTAAAATTCCATAGCATAGCTTTGATCACCAACTTTATTAATTATAACTATTCATGATATAATTGATTCTAAATACAGCATAACATCCTTGTAATATTAATCAGGGCAGTGTATCTACTCACCCTGTCCCAGTAAGCAGTGCCCATACCTCTACCCATTTACTTTACTTATGAAGCAGCGTCCCCTCTCACTTCATACACCAGTCGTCGTAATGTTAATCAGGGCAGCGTACCAACTCACCCTGCCCAACAAGCAGGGTCCATACCTCTGCTCACTTACTTTACTTATGAAGCAGCATCCCAACTCACTTCATACACCATCCATTGAATTACTTTCACCAAATAAGCACCATCCTTACCTCAGCTTGCTTATCTATTCATCAAACTTCCTCCAACTACTCATTTCCTTTCCCCAAATTCTTGAAATGAACATCCAGACATCAGAGGGGGAACAGAAGGGGGAACAGAAGATTGAAAGCCTATCCCTCTTCTCCACCTACCCCCACTGATAAATAACCCTACTCTCCACAAATGAAAAGAGGGAGAGTGGGTAGCAAGTTCACACCAAAATGTGATTGCTTAAACCAACTACACTAGACTAAACCTCTTAAGCCCCTCCCCATCATTATCTCATTTCCTCCCAACCATCACTGCCTCCACTTAACCCTTTCACCTCCCTAACCCACTTAACTCCCCCTAATATTAACCTAACCATCCCATGAAGATGTCCCTGGAAAACTTAGTTTGTTGCCAGTCTTCCTTTGTCCCGGTCCCCTTCAATAACACACATCACACCAAATGACATTTGACGACCTTTATTAAATTTCCATAACATAGCTTTGATCACCAACTTTATGCATTTCCTTTCCCCAGATCCTTGACATGAACACCCAGACATCAGAGGGGGCAAGCCTATCCCTCTTCTCCACCAACCAGCCTGACCAGGCTGTTCCCCCTCCCTTCTACCCAGAATTGTTCAATCCACTTCCCATAAAGGGAAGGGTCAAGTCAAACATCATTTGGTGTACCCATCATCTATAAAGTACCTTAGAATCCCATCATAAACCCCTTTGCCATGCCATTACTGAAACACACCCAATGAAACTAAATAAAGTAGGATTACCATGACCCCGTTGCAACACCGGAACATCCACACCAAGAGAACACATACCCTTTTAGCCTACTGCCTTCAAAGCTGAAATCATGGTTCAACCTGAATGTATTGACAGCCAATAACCACAACAAAACCATGAACTATAACCCCTTGAACTCAAGATGACACCCAGTCAAACTAGTAGCAAGTCTCACACCCAAGACCCTGTTAACCATAGCATATCACCTTAGCCCACCCACTACCCAGTTCTATATGTGCAACAACTCCATTACCGTAGGGAACAGTCTAACTCCAACTTTAATGTCCTAACTTAGCTGGCAGTAAACTAGCACCCCTTGACCTAGTTCCCGAAATCCCGCCTATGGTCAGCAACTAAATACTCTACATACCCAGCCATAAACACCCCCAATTCACTCATACCAAACCATTCTTAACCTGTTTGGCCCTGAACTTTCCCCTGGAGAGCTCTTTCCTTATATTACCTATACCACCAGTAGGCAATTAAGACCTGTCCTACTGCAGCCTTTTCCTGCAACCAAGCTTCCTTTAAACCTTCTAGCTCCCCTGTAACAATGCACACATTTTTAAAACTACCCCACCAACGCCTACCTACCATGCTTCTTAAAACTCTACTCACAAAATTGACCCAAACACCAAGTGAAATGATCCCTGTGGTATCCTGTAAGACCTTAACCTGTTATGTAACATTAACACTACCTACTCAAGGCACAAATTTGTCACCCCAAAGACACCACCCGTTAGGAACAAACTCCAGCATCCTATCAAACACCTCATTGGTCCTCCCCTAAATACGGCTCAGCCACTGAATGAGTAAATACAACCACCCCAAGGTTCTTAAGGAAGCAAGGGTTGAACTTCACTGGCTTGCAAGAGCCATAGTGGTTTAGCTTAATAAGCCCTGCGCTTCTATGAATGTCGTGACTACTCATCCCGTGGGATCCCCACACTCCCCATAACCATCCCCACCCATTACCCCATTGCCTCCCCCAGCTGCCTCTTCCTTACTTGCCCCTATACGAATGCAATAATCAGCTCCCACTTATTGAGCACAGAGCTATAATATGTCTTAATAAGGTGATTACTCAGACCCACTTTGAGCCCCATTCAGGTGGCAAAACATCTGAACTATCAAAAACGTTCCCTTTCAGATCCCCTTTCAAGCCACCGCATGACGCCTTCTGCCCTCTAGCAATTTCAGTCAATAACTGTTCCCAACTTGAGCTCCTCATGTGTAGCATCATTGCTCACCACTGCTTCCATCATCTTCATAGTCACTGTGTATCGCCACCCCTGGTACTCCTGCAAGAAAGAAAAGGACATGTAAAACATCAGAAATACATAACGCACATTCCAAATAACACATTCTAAGACCTCTTCAAGGACAACTATGCTTCACATGAATGGGGAGCCTGTTCCACAGATGGGGTAGTCTAAACATCCAAAATACATAACACATTCCAAGACATCTTCAAGTACAACCTATCCTGCCATCCTGGGAAGAGATGTACAACCGACACTCCAGTCAGAATGAGATGTGACTCTGACAATATTCTTACCTAAACCCAAATACCAGGAAGTTTGAACCTCAATTGCCTGTCATTATTGCAAACTTCAGCCTGTAATGGTTTGTCCCTAAACCTGGTACCATATGCTAAACCAATATGCACAGTCTCTGCAGAATAAAACTAATAATTCTGCATTAATGAACCAAGGAATGATTACTAATACAGCAGGAGCCACTGGCCAGACAACTTTGCCTTACTGTGCTTGCAGGACACATTGACCTCATTTTGACCTCTCTTAGTTATCTCTATCATTGAGAATGCCTCTCTCCTCCGACCTCACTGAGTACAATTCTGACCCATCTGAATGACTAAGAATGCTGTGCTGTTGCAGCATACACCTCCCGAATACACAAAATCCACTAAAACCCTCACCAAATCTACCCCCACCACCAACAAAACAGCGGCCAAAACGACAAAAATTCAGCCCTTAGTAAGTGACCCCCCTTTTCATATCCTGCTGATGGAAGGAAAATAATCCGGGAATCACCCCTGTCCCTCTTAAGTGTTAGAAAAGTAAAGACAAGGACGCAAATAGGTATCTGCAGCACAGCTAGGATTACTAAGTCCCCTTAGTGTCATTTGCCTGATAATCATCTATACCCTACCGTAATGGTTAAATATTGACTGTGTTGAACCTGCATACCCACACAACACTACATAATTAAAATCTGGACACTCCGCAAACACCCCTAAATTTGGATAACCAGGAGTTACCCATCAACACCCCCCAGTTTACCGTTCAAACCCCTACCCTGCTTCCGATCGACAGCAAACCCGAGAAGCACCCCCCCCCCCCCAGCTAGCATAGTGGTGTTTGTTCCTCAAATGCTGACTGCACGCTTTGTCATTTAGTGACTTCTGTCATCATTAGTTAGAGCCTTTACTCCTTCCACCATCACGACTATACTGCGGTCATCCCTAAGATAAAATGAGCCAGCTAACCAACAATACATACTGGCACAATCTGCCAGCTAAGTAAGTTCTGGCTTCATAACGTGTTGAGAGGTATGCCTGATGGTCTGTAGGAATTCGTACCCTTATTGCTCTAATCAAAAAAAAAAAAACAACCCACAGCCTGGCTACAGTCAGCTTCCATGCATTATAGTGGCAGCTGCCACCAGGCTCAACTGAGCACGTCCCAAGAGCGACCATGCCTACAAGCCCTCGGAACCTGCCCTCACCAGGTACGACAAGCAGCCAGGCAGAAACTGCAAACTACCCAGTCAAACCACCAAAGCACCATGAAAACCCCACAAAACCAAGAACCAAAAAAGTCCCAAAGATATGCAAATACAACAAAAAGACCAGTAAAAGTAAAATCACCAGCTTGCACTTTGTTAACACAACTTCTGAAGTCTCTAGCGCTTTGCAAAAATATAAGATCTGAAACTGAAAACTTGTCAAACGTGAATTAGCCAACCTTCCTCAGATGCTAACATCTTGAAACTCAAACTGGATAGTTCCACAGGTTTGAGCCCACCTTTATAGCTTGAGTAATGTACTAGCATTTTGGATGAACAACTAGAGCTCTCAGCATACCATTCCCAAAATGAGAAACCCTGCCTGTCATAAATGGGCAACATGTGGAACACTTACTAATGGCTTGCGAACAACTTCACTAAGGAGCTAATAAGATGTCTAGAATGGGATAATTTAACTTTAGTGAAATAATATGATTCTGTTCCATTTAACAATGCTATCAGTTAAATATTGCTAACAGTGAGTATATGCAAACCCGTTCAATGTGGAACTTCAAGGCACACGATTTTTTTAAGATCCGAGATGAGGAATGTTCCTCAAAATCAGTAATGCTGCTGATAATATAAAATGACCATCCCAACATTCTGTTGCGTGGCTGTAATATTTTGCTTAGTTAACATTTTTAAAACAAATTGTTAGACTTCAACTTGGCAGTGTCACTTGTCGTGAAGTCGTACTAGCCGTAACAAATAAAATACTTTTTTTTTCTTTTTTAAAATTTACCTGTAACAAAGCACACCAAGACTCAAGTGGTCTACCACTTGGCCATTAGATCCACTGACATACCAGTGAGTGAAAGGCTCCATACTGCTGTGGAGTCAGATGGCGCTAAAATATAACCAGCAATCACTCCGTGTCAGCAACTGCTCATGCTCAGCAATGAGGTCTGTCCGAAGCCCGACAACCATGAGTCAACAACCCCTGAGTGTAGCCTTAATGCTACGAGCCAGCCTACCAAGGCCCAAGGGCTATCAGGCCGGGATCATCAAGGAGAACTGACATCAACATTTATTTATAAATAATTAAAAGGACTTTGCAATGCAATCAACATTAACAACTATCTGCCACAGTGCAACAAACTTGAGACGACACAATTTAATGAAACTGTAGTACTCCACAGTTTCACTGCTACTATTTTGCTGTGAAAGCTAACTATACTTCCCCAACTTTCAAAACGCACCGAAGTTTTGAAAATAAGCTGCTAACCACTTAACTGTTGAGTCATTTACCAGAATTCTCATTACAAACACCCCAAGTAATATGCTCCAAATTGCTAACAAAATAAATAAACAATAAACCAAAACATACGTACAGCACTCTTCATCTCTGAACAATTCTTATAACCACTACCAGAAACAACTCCCATTATACTATGGGAGAAGGAGAAAAAAAAAATTGTGCCACATAAAGCAAATGCACATCAGCGTGAGTGATGCAGTGCATGGTGCACTTTCTAATTTCCTACCATCAATCATGCCTTCAGTGTTAGACAGAACAAATACCCTGGAAGTTGCAAACTTTTTTGTAGCAATTTTAACATCACCCTAACTGCAATGCTTTCACAAAAACATTCTCTGCCCAAGCATGGTTTTCAAATGAAATAAGGACACTGGTAAAGATAACATATTTCGCATGGATTTGGCCCGGTAAAGGTCAAATTCTCTGTGTTATGCCAACAAAATAAAATATTTCTCAACCTATTAAGAAGTTGATCTCTCTTTCCACAATAAATAAATGTATCCAATATTCCAGCCATCAAATCCTCCAGAATATGCATTTTACCGTCTATAAAATAAATGCATGTATAGATAAGACCCTTCATCTTTCCCAGTTCCTTTATGACCCATAACAGAACCGCACATTTTAACAAGTCACACAGATTTAGCTGAAGTAGAAAAGACCTATATGGCTGCAACCCCTGCCATCTGCTAATAAATGGAGATGACGCTGTACCACAAGGTGCTTCAAAACTATAGCTGAAAGCCACTCTGGTAGCATCCTCGTAAACCCGATTACTGTCTGAAGCTATCTCACACACACACACAAAAAAAAAAAAAAATACAAAAATAAAAAAAAATTGTTGTCTCCTGTACCAACTTACAAAACACCTACCACGGCCTACCTCCACACAGCACTACCACCTGGTCTTCTTGGGCATAGTCCCTGCATGTAGCAAGTTCATGCCAAAATGTGATTGCTTCACCCAACTACACTAGACTAAACCTCTTAAGCCCCTCCCCATCATTATCTCATTTCCTCCCAACCATCCCTGCCTCCATTTAACCCTTTCACCTCCCCAACCCACTTAACTCCTCCTAATATTAACCTAACCTCCCATGAAGATGTCCCGGGGCAACTAAGTTTGTTGCCAAACTTCATTTATTGTAATGCAAACTAGACCATTAAATATATTTGTGTTTTGTGAGACACTCCAGCTGGAAGTTAGAAGTGCCGATCAGAGGCACAACTCTGTTTTATTAATGTGAAGAGAATAATAAAAAAAGCTGAAGAAAGATTGAGAAAGGAGACTAGGGCTAAATTTATAATGCAAGAAATAGTGTGAAATTTGAGATGCTCCCAAATATGCCAACAAATAATGAAAGTTTAGAATCCTAATGGCAAAGTAAACACATATATTTTTATACACAACAAAGAATACCCCTGCTTTTTGTGATAAATTGTATGTGTTGGGGGTACAGAAGGAGAGTCAAGGAGCTGGGCATGCATATTATGGTACTGTCTTAAAATGGGGGAACAATTAAACCAAAATAGCAAAACCCACTTAATGAAATACTATGTGGGCAAATGTGGATTCCTATCGCGTGATCAAAAATTGTAAACGGCGAATGCGTATTGAGCGAACACAATTGGTTGAAACTTTGCGCGCGTAACACTGAAATTGCTGTAGGGAATATTTTCCCTTTACTTCAATGCAGTGCGATCTTGTAGTAGGAATATTTAAGTAGTGTGGGTATGGGGGGTGCAGGGGGGCTTGCCCCCTGCCTACAGTGTTTAGGTAAGTATATATATTTTTTATTTTTATTGTTTTATTATATTTTTGAAATTTCAAACATCACTCATATGGTGTCAGCCATATGGTGTTTGATGTTTGAAACTTTCGAAAATGTAATATAGACCCAGCAAATGTAACTGGGAAGAGCATGTTCATGTTTAGTTATGTCTGGATAGCAGATCAGCATAAGTATTGAAACGTTTTATTAAGATTACTAGTATCAGTGACAAAAAATGCTGTAACCATTAAATGGAAATCAACAATGGCTCTTAAGTCAAGTTATTAAAATAAAAAGTGGACAAGCTCTCTGATATGAAGAGAAGAGTTATGTTGGGGAGACCAGAAAGAAATAAAAAAATAAGATAAGCAGAGCAACAATGGAATTACTAAGTGGATTTCTTCCCTTACTGATAGAAATTAGTAAGTTTGTGATTTTCAGAATCTGATGCAATAATTAACCTAAGCTTACACTTTGGGTGTAAATTATTTTGTTGAGAGTCACTGGAGGGTATGTTTGTGTACCGTAAATGAAATAGTGAAGGCAGATCACCCAGCATAGTGGGTTAAGTGTTTGTGCTGGTTGTGTTTTTAACTTCTAAATAACATTTTGAATTAATATGCTTTACAAATGTTAGTAATATCTACAGTAAAGATAAAAAGTAATTTGTTATACTGCTGTTACTAAGAAAGACAATCTTTGCAACTTCAAAGTTAAAGACATTGCCAGTCTTATATAATTTAAATATGTATTGATTATTAAAGGAGTCCATACCTACCATGGCTATGACAAAGAAGTATTTGGAGAAATTAAACTTCACACAGACACTCAAACACACGCAAGCACACACACGCAGACACACACACACACACACACACACACACACACACACACACACACACACACACACACACACACACACACACACTCAAAATTACATCAGCACAGGTAGTGAGTGACACACTCTAAAAGACACTCACTGCTTGCTTACTTGCTGAGCAGTGAGATAATTTCAGAGTTGAGAGTCATAGTTGGAGACTTAAAGTTACAGAAATCCCTGACCTCTGATGTGGGATGGCTCTGTTGTATGCTGCCTGGGTCTTGCCTCTAGGAGGAATAAAGAATGGTTATCCCTGAAGCAGGGTGGGGAAGGAAATGCAAAAGGCAACTATAAGGGGAAATTAAACTGCAGAGAAATTCTATAAATAAAAAAGGAGCAATAGAACCATGAACAAAGTGAAGAAAAACTGACCGCATGAGATCACACAATATCAAATATTAAGAGACCAAAATAAAAAA
Source organism: Protopterus annectens (assembly GCF_019279795.1). Classification (NCBI taxonomy): domain Eukaryota; kingdom Metazoa; phylum Chordata; order Ceratodontiformes; family Protopteridae; genus Protopterus; species Protopterus annectens. The sequence continues at coordinate 197,574,418 of NC_056735.1, read as the reverse complement.
AGCAGACAAAGCAGCACAAGTGAGAAGCTCAAATGTAAGCTAAGTATTATTATAGTTGGTATGGGGAAGATTACATGGTATAGATAAGTAAAGCCCTTGTTGTGATTTACTGACCCATGTTCAGTCTATGACCTTAGCACTTGAGTAGCCTACAGTGGGAGGTGGCAGAAAGAGTAACCATATCTGTTGACCCATCTCAGGAGGAGTGGATGTAGACAAACCTGTTAGTGTATATTAAATCATGTAGCATTAAGAAAGGCATGATATGTGCTTGATCACACCAGGAAGTAGTTAGCATCATCGTCATGGTACACTGCAAATCTGGAAGCATGCCATGTATAGACCATACACCACTAATGAGTACCAGACTTTTTGGCATTTATATCTGGGCTATAATGTGTAAAGTAAGGTTAAAGTAAATCTCCCATGGATTATTAAGGATGATGCCAAGCAGGACCTAGCAGTAGCTTGTGCAGTTCTGGTGCTGAGGACAATTAAATGTTGTAGACAAGTTGGTTCCTGATCTGAGGAGGAACCTAAATACACATGTGGAAGGTACAAAGGTGGCTGCATTAGACAGGATCACAGTCAGAATGTGAGTGGTGAAATAAATGACAAAAAAAATTGAAATGTTGGAAAAAAACTGCTGTGGAAGAAGAATACAAAAACAGCTCTAGCAATCACTTAATAGAGGAGACCATTATAATGATCTCTCATGCACAAGTGTTCCACAAATGTCTGTTATCACATATCATTTTTTGAAAGTAAATATTTTGATACACGTTGTATAATAATGCAAGTAAACAGTATGGATGTCATGCTATGAAAAGTAAAATTGCCATGAATGGCACCTTTTCATACCACATTATTTCAAGGCAGTAAAAAAAATGACTGACTGTTAGCAACATTTTGAAAACAAAAGGTATGTGCATGCTGTTTTTGCACCTCTGCATGAGTCACCTGATATTATTCATTCCTACAAAGTCAATTACTGAATTCTGCTCAACTAAAGTAAACTATTTTAAAGAAGGGTTACACTTACAGCCGTTCTCTGTAACACTGTATCGGCTTACATGAAATCATCACAATGCAGTATTATGCATTACAATACACTATCTTAGTTTCACTTTAAGCTAACCTTCTGCATAGTTCTTCTGACCATCTGTACTGTAAGCTTCTCAGATAAAAATTTAGCAAAATGTGGAATAGTTGGCTAGATAGATGGAGATTAATTATTTTACATTTTGTGAATACAAGGGCTATCTTGGGAAGTGGACAGATAAAAAGCTAAAATTAAATTGAGTTTAAAATGATTGAATGCATTATTTTAAATGGCAGAGTGGTCCAAATATTTAAATTTATCTAGAACATTCAGACATACTTGCAGATTACAGTATGTCACATTAATAATGTGACAGAAAGTTATAGAATAGCACATGATTTCATGGCAACATATGGTTCATTTTTTTAATAATGTCTGTTGATAACATAATTTCTTTACAAAGACATTTTTGCTTCTTTAAATAATAGCATTCCAGGAAATATGCTCAATTTCCATTTCGGTCAAATCCTGTCTGAATTATTATGATAATTTTCACATGATTTGCTGTGGCCAAAGTTGTAAGGGGAACAGTATGCCATGGAAATTTAAATCCAGGAGATGCTTGGGTACAATATAAACAAACTGTTCTTCATTTTAGGGATACATTGAGTATGGCTTGGCAAAGATCTTACTGAAAAATATTTTTAATGACTTAATCAGAGTTTTGCTATATGGTAGCTTTTTCCGTATCTATCAAATGTATTTTCAATGTGAGTTACTGAACAGATTTTTCTTAAATGTTAATATCTAAAGAAACAATAGTGATGGAAATATATGTCATACAAAAAAGGATAATGAAGGAGAAAATGCAAATTAAAACTGAATGGAAGCTAATGTTCTACATATATTATTGTAAAATACATGTAGTCTGGGTTTGGCATAATGCTTAAAGTCCTCAACTCAGAGACAAAGTGCAGGATTATTAGGATTAAAATGCCCCTTCTAAGCAGTTAGCCTAGTATTCACCTATGTACCTATATGTGCATATTTAAAATTCAGTATGGATTTGTATCTACATATACCTCTGTCTTTCAATTAATCTATTATCTATACATGCATACAAACATACACATACGCGCACACATGCACACACACACACACACACACACACACACACACACACACACACACACACACACACACACACACAAGCATCCTTACAATACTTTATAGCAGCTCACCATCACAAATTGGGCTTGATTGTAACATATTTACGCAGATTCTTATTTAAAATCAGTAGTGCATTTGTGTTAGTATTGCTCATATTGCTGTGCTGAAACCTTCATTTTCAACTGTTGTTTTACTTACTTGTTTACTTGTGTACTTCTTATGTCAGTAAACAGAATTCTGCTTGTAAGGGGCTGTCCACTTAACCCCCCCCCCGTTCTCAACTATTTCTTAAGAAAGTGGCAGATTGATTTGTTAAGGGGATCCACAGACATAATTACAACTATTGCAGTGAAAATGTGATGCAGTTCAAATGCAAGTCTAAGTGGAGTAGGACTTACTTAGTCCAGGAAAAAAGAGCTGTGGTGCAGAACAATGTAGTGGAACATAAGTACATAACATTTTAACTTTTTGGAGCTGAGGTGCTGAACAATGTAGTGGAACATATGTACATAACATTTTAACTTTTTGGAGCTGTGGTGCAGAACAATGTAGTGGAACATAAGTACATAACAACATTTTAACTTTTTGGAACTTAAGAGTCCTGGTTTTCTGCAATATCTGGAGAACATAAAGTAACATTTAGACAACCATGGGGAGTATGACAATCCCGTCATCTGTAAACACAATATCAAGCATAAATTAATAACTGAAGAAAACAAATAAAACCAGTATGGAGATGTTTCTTCTTCACTATGTTCAGTTAATCTATATCCACAAGTGTGCTAAAGACTGGATAAAAGCTTTTGTCCTTATCTGATGTGACTCTATGATAGCCAGCACAATTAGTAATAAGCATAATACTGGCTTTTTCTGTAAAATTCTGTGTTACTTTACTGAATAAGGTCCATGACACTTGGAAAAAATACATTCCAATGAAATACCATCAGTAAAATTTGCCTACACATTTCGTAAATTAAAGGGGGGATCTGTAGTTAAACATCTTTAATACATACAGACGTACACACACACACACACACACACACACACACACACACACACACACACACACACACACACACACACAAACATGTGCATGCACACACACACACACACACACACACACACACACACACACACACACACACACACACACACACACACACACACACACACACACACACACACACACACACACACACACACACACACACACACACACACACACACACACACACAGTCTGTCTTAAGATATCTTCTCTAACAGTATCCTACAAAATAAAAATGCAGGTTATCTCTCCTCATCTACCTCCCGAGACCTCTCTAAAGCTTTCGACATGGTCCCATACAAACAACTCATCTCTCTTCTCAATAACCTATCCTTCTCTCAACCAGTCATTAACTGGTTTCAGAGTTACCTATCTGACCGCCAACAAGCAGTTGTTTGGCAGGACAACCTATCCCCCCAACTACCAGTCTCCATAGGGGTTCCCCAAGGGTCCATCCTGGGACCTCTACTCTTCTCTATTTTTACCAATAATCTAGCCTCAGCCACAACGCATGGCACACTCATACAATATGCAGATGACTCAACCATCATCTGCACAGCTCACTCCTTACCAGAACTGCAAAAAGTCACACAGGAAGCATTTTCTTCCATTGAAACTTGGTTATCCGATGCCCATCTAATACTCAACCCAAACAAAACAAAATTACTAATCTTCCAACCCACCAAACATACCCTAGACAGCTCTCACTTTAACATCACAGCAAAAGACAACACCACCATCTATCTTACAGAACACACCAAATTACTAGGAGTAGAAATAGACAACAAACTGAACTTTGACATTCACATTTCCATGACCATTAAAAAGTGCACAAAAAACTAGGAGCATTATATAGAAATCAGCAACTACTTACCAAAGCAGCTAAAATTTCGGTAGCAAATTCTCATCTTATCTCTACCCTACTCTACGCCTCTCCAATATTTAGATAATACTTGGACAATGCAACCTAAATAAGCTTGAAACCTGCTACAACAAAATTGCCAAATTCACCACAGGGACTTCTTACCGTACTTACCAATATCTCTCACTAGCAGAACTGGGCTGGCTAGAGCTCCCACACCTCCTTCAATGGTACCAACTCACCCACAAACTAATAAACAACCACTAAAAGTCCCATCCTTCCAGAATCTACTCCAACCCTACATAACCATGAGACCACTAAGATTCAGCCACAAAAAGCTCCTACAGGTCACAACAGCCATTAACTCTGCTGGGAAGCATTATTCTCCTGCTCTATAGCCAAACTCTGGAACTCCCTCCCATCCTCAATACCTCTGTAACTTCTCGCACCCACTTCAAATCCTTACTAAAATCACACTTAAAAACTTGCCAGATATACCCTTGCAACCACCCCCCCCCCTCTAATACCATCCACTTCTCCCACCCACTACCTCTCTGGGCCCCCTATCAACAACCTACTCTTAGCAAGCTTGGCTACTCATGTTCCCAGCTATCTACTACATAATACTAACTTATTGTAGCAACAACTGCTAAAGGCTGTTATGTACCTCAAAAACAAATTGTATCAATTGTTTGCTGATGAATCTCATCTACATTTGTAACCATGTTTAGTATATGTCACCATATTTTAAAATTGTGAAAAAGGTGGATAAATGCTGCTGTCGCAAACCAATAATCAAAATCAGAGCACCACTCGATCAGTATGGATGTAGGCAACAAATTTATTAAATGTCCAAACACCAACCACAAGTCAAAACCAATACTTTAACGTTGTTAACATACAAGTAACGTTTTTGTCATCAACTTCATCAGATATACAACAATCCCACAGTTCCCCTTAAATAACCAAGCTAATAAATTCAATTAATAAGTTCATACAAGTAACGTTTTCGTCATCAACTTCATCAGATATACAACAATCCCAACTTATTAATTGAATTTATTAGCTTGGTTATTTAAGGGGAACTGTGGGATTGTTGTATATCTGATGAAGGTGATGACGAAAACGTTACTTGTATGTTAACAACATTAAAGTATTGGTTTTGACTTGTGGTTGGTGTTTGGACATTTAATAAATTTGTTGCCTACATCCATACTGATCGAGTGGTGCTCTGATTTTAATTATATTTTAAAATTGTACTATGTTCTACAGCTGTTTTACATCTATGTTTTATTCTTGTCTTGCGTCCTTAGCTGGACTAATGTCTATATTTAAATGCTATGTTTTTTAACTGTATAATGCAAATAAGACTTAATTTGGAGCTTTTCTCACCAGGCCTATGCTGAAAATGGACCTGTGTCCAGTCGGACTCTCTCGGTCAACAAATATAAATAAATAAATAAGATATCTCCCTCTGCCAGTGTGTAGGCTGATTTAGTCAGATGCTCTTGTTTCCACCAAACCACTAGAAATATTCTGATTGACAGGCTGCACAAATTACCTACAAACAAAAAATGCCCCCCTCCAACATACACACCCAACCAGGCAGTAGACAGATATAAAAATATGCACAAAGAATTCCATTGCTTTTGCAGCCTTGATTGTGGCTAAAAGGTATGCATGGATCAGCTAGTCTACCATGTCAGCAAACTGACATATGATAAATAAACAAGTAAATATTTTATTTATTTATGTATCTATCTGTCTATACATCCATATAAATATGTGTGTGTGTGTGTGTGTGTGTGTGTATGTGTGTGAATAATATAATATGAATAATATAATATATATATTTAAACATATAAGGGTCTATATTACATAGTCGAAGTTCCGTAACTCCGAACACCTAATGGTCGAACCATTATGTTCGAAGTTACAGAACTTCGAGTATGTAAAAAAAAAAATAACTACACAACAGACAAAACAATAACTTGTTGTAGGCAGGGCGGCACCCCCCACACCCCCCGCTACTTGAATATACCAACTCTGATATCGCAACACATTGAAATTAATGGAAACCTCCACTTATGGAGATTTCCATTCAAATGCTCGAACTTTTACAAATTCAAACATATGGTCTCGACCATACGTGGTTCGAACTTTTAAAAGTCTGACTACATGATAGGAATCCTACATATAATCATATACGTACATTTATATATGTATATTCATGTACATCTATGTCTATATATATATATATATATATATATATATATATATATGTAGATGTGCATTTATATATATATATATATATATATATATATATATATATATATATATATATGTCTGTGTGTGTCTGTGTGTGTGTGTGTGTGTATATATATATATATATATATATATATATATATATATATATATATATGTCTGTGTGTGTCTGTGTGTGTGTGTGTGTGTGTGTGTGTGTGTGTGTGTACATATATATATATATATATATATATATATATATATATATATATATATATATGGGTGTGTGTGTGTGTGTGTGTGTATATCTAAGGGTCTATTTTCATTTATCAAATTTACAGTTCGCCAAATTACAAAACAATGACATCACTATGCTGAAAGTCCATTACTCAGAACATTTATTACCCCAAACTATAAAAAAAGAAACACCTTTTTAAAAAAACAAACAAACCAGCAAACAAAAAAAAATAACCAGTAAAAAAACTCATAAAAGGACTGAGTCAACATGATGTATAAATAATTGAAGTCAATAAGCATGAAATAAAACCAAAATCCTTTAATGCAACATGAGTGCTTTCTCGGTATAAGCACTGTTTCATCAGACATAATTAACAAACACTCATCACAACTTAAATAGTGAGGGCAAAAACCCTACATCCAGTCAACATTCTCCACATGAATAAAGTGACATGCACTTATTTATTGTTCATACAAAATACATCATGTTATATCAGTACAACATCCTCCATATAAAAAACTTAACTTTTAAGATCTTACATAAAAATACATCCTTGAAAATCATTATAAGAATTAAAAAAGGAATCCAAAGGTAACCATGGTCACATACAAAAATTACTTTGTTTTAAAAATCATTTGAGTGAATTTTTTTTATTTAGACCTTTGCCCCTGTCTGCTTGTAACCTCAGCATCCACCTGACTTCCTGCACTTTAATGTAGTTCTCGATGTCACCACCCCTGTGATTAACATGGACTTTATGTATAACCATAACTTTGAATTTATGGGTAGGTCCACATTGGACTATGTGATTAACTAATGTATTATTATCAGACTCACTGGAAATGTCATGCATATGCTCTTGAATGCAGTCCCTTAGCCGCTGGTTGGTCTTACCAACGTAAAAACAATGACACACTTGGCAAACTGCTAAATATAGTAAATTAACAGAAATGCAGTCTGCTCCAGTCTTAAAAGTGAAGATTTTCCGAGTGTCCTGATGAGTGAAAGTGCCAACCATATCTATATAGCTGCAAAACCTGCAATTATCACAAGGTTGTGTAGTAGCATGTGTGCACTCAGTGTCTACTCTCTTGTCATCCTGGTAACACAACATATTCCTAAGGGATCTTTTGTTCTTAAATGAAAAACAAGGACAGCCACCCACTATTTTTCTGATCTCACTGTTACTAGTGAGAATGAGCTAATACTTCTTAAGAAAGTCTGTGAATCTATTAACATTGCTACTGTAATACAACTGCATGCGTATGGTATTACGCTCAATATTTAGTATATGCATTGTCATTACTGTTTGCTGCAAAATATAGCTTAGCTGTCATGGTGCATAAATCTATAACGTTAAGAGTGCAATCCACTTCTCATCTATGGTAGCCTCTTTCTTGAAACCTGTCTTTCAAGGCAATCAAATCAGCTTCAAAAATTGTTTGTTTAAGATTCAACCTGGACATCCACATACCCTGCCCTTTCATAATGTTCTTAAAAACATGCCCCAGGTGCATACTTCTATGCAAAAGGTTGTTTCTAATGCACCCCTTATGGTAAAGAGTGGTACTAAATGACCCACAAGGTTTCCTAAAAATCTTGACTTCCAGAATATCTACTTCATTAACTGCTGCCTTCACCTCAAACCTGAGAAAATATGTACTGCCATTAATATAATCTACAATAGACTCCAAATCATTACTATTACCATCCCACAGCAAGAGTTCATGTATGAACCTTCTATAAAAGACCACTTGTCTCCCCTTATCCAAATTCAAAAAGGCATTATTTTCTCATTGGGCCATAACTAAATTGGTATAACTGTTTGCCATGGAGGCAGACATGGCAACACCTTCTGTTTGCAAATACGGTTGTTGAGCAAACATAAATACATTGTTTTCTAGCACAGTCTCCAATAGGGAACATACCAAATCAATATTAAGATGGACCTATGGTCTTTGTTGTAACAAATACTCACACACCATGTCTATGCCTATCATGATAGGTATTACAGTAAACAATGAACAGACATCCATCATAACTAATAGCCACTCATCCATCGACCTCTGTTCTTGCTCTATAAATATGTATAATTCTTGTAGAAATTGCTTAGAGTCTCTCAAAATATGTTTATTACTATTGAAAGCTGGTCTCAAACTTCTATCAATATATATGGAGAGCGGCTCAGCACACCACCCCTGATTTGAAACAGTAGGTCAAAAAGGAGGTTGAAAAAGATGTTTGTGAATCTTAGGAAGTCCATGTAACTTCAGAATAATTGGCTTCTCTACTATAAAATATTTAAACAATTCAAGCATGATGCTGTGACATAACATCATGTCATACAAATAATCCCTAACCCTCTGAACAATCTTATTAATAGCATTTATATCAATCAATTTATAAGCACTCATATTGTTCAACATATTTGACCATATATAAAAGCCACGGTCCATAATGACAACTGGACAGCCTTTGTCTGCTGGTTTGATAATAATGGTTTCAGCATTTTGTAACTGTTGTAATGCTTCTTTTTCATTCACATTTAAATCTGACCTTTTAACACCATTTTCAACATTATGAAAGTCTGTTTCACACATATTACAAAATGCCTCTATCGTAGGGTGATTATTCAGTTGTAGAATGCTAGTTTTTTTTAAAAACATGTGAGTTTAAGTATAACAGACCTAGAAAACATTTTTAAATCAACAATTGAGTCTATAGCATTAGAGCATTGTGTAGGTATGAATGAAAGTCCCTTAGTCAGTAAAGATAACTTACCAGGGGTTAAAAATCTGGTTGATATATTCCATACTAAACCTTGCCCTTCTGTTGCCACATTTTCTTTAGTGTGTGCGAGTTGCCTGGTTCCTGCTGAAACTTGCATTTCAGTCTCCCTCTGCTCTGTGAGCAATTCCTTGTAATTCATTCTGCCTGTCCATTTGTCAGTTGTAATACTATTGGGAACAGGCAAAAAGCCTGTTCATTATCTGAAACCCCTTGTTTGTCCATTCACCTGGCGTATTACCAACTGCAGTTTCCAGTTAAACTATAGCACTCTTCAAGATGGTACTTGGAGGTATAGTGCCCTCTGGTGGCTGCAGCACATTTGTTTTCCTTCTAGCTCTAGTATCAATAGCTGGAAGGGCGTGTGTAGCTGATGTATTCTTCAGAAACAGAAACAGATATTAAGCTATTATCACTGGAATGAGGAATAATTGCCACCAGTAGTATTTGTTCCACAGTCATTGGTGTTAGTTGCAGAACTTGAACCATTAAACCTTGGCCACACAAAAATGTGACCATTATCAAAGTCTTTTCTGTCCCTCTCCAGCTTTTTAAGTTTGACCCAGATAAGCTTTTTCTCATATAGAACAACAGTTTCAAAGAAGCCACCCATTTTCTCTTCAATCAAATCAGCTGGAAATTCTTCATATAAACATTGCTGTTCTAAAGCAACCTGCTCAGTCAACACACCTTCTTTTGGTAAAGAAAAATCAATAAGCAAACGCAGATAATTAAAACTCAGTTCCAAATTTATTTGTTGCCATTTGGCTAACAATTGAGGATATTTGACACTATAGTTAGGCATTTTCAAAATTCTCAGTCCTCTAAGCACTACTTTATACATTCTCTAATGTTTCTGCAGGGGTACAAGCCCCCCTGCACCCCAATGTGGGGAGCTGCACTTCCCCCACCCCCTGCAAATTTTGTATACCAACTCCAAGATCACATTACAGTGAGAAAAAGGGCATCTTTATTATATTGCGATCTGCGTGCTGTTATAGCTCTTCCTTTTTGCATTTCTGTGTACATTAAGACTTACAATCCCAGTATTTTTAGCTTTTTGTACATTTCTCCACATGTTAAATATAACATTCCATTACTAGTATCTCTACCCCTTTGTGATTCTTCTGTTTTATAAACATTCCTAATAATGCCAAGTGAGTAGCACATTACATTCACAATGTTGAAAGTGGGTATGGTGTATGGCTGAGATCAAACTTACATTGCATTGATACTTCTAAGGCTATGAGAATTAACTTGCACAGTTTACTATAAAATAAGTGTCAGTAAAGTGTGGATTCAGAGTAATGGATTTTCAACATAGTGTTCTTGATGAATTCACATTCAATGAAGTGCAAATTCGATAAATGAAAGTAGACCTATATACGGGAATTTGCCCTTTTCCCCAATATAGTGCAGTCTCAGAGTTGATATATTTAGTTAGGGTTTTACTGGCTTCGTTGTGTGCATTTTGTCCTGGGGTTCAAAGGTTCCTTTCCCAGTTGATGGTTTAATGGTTCACAGATGTGTGGTTTCAATATTATTGTCTTAATGACCTGGGATTCGAGTAAGTGGTCTTTTGATATTTTGAAGTAGACCCATATATATATATATATATATATATATATATATATATATATATATATGTTTTGTAATATAGTGGTCAAGCATTTCTTTCATCAAGGGAGGAATTGAGTTGGAGTTTTAGCTCCTTCACCCTTCATTGTGGGAGTGCACTTAAGGCAAGATCATTTGACATTGAAGTTTAAGGAGTTTTATCTTTTCACCACTGTTATGTGACCTTGAGTTGGTATATATTAGTAAAAATGAGGTGTAGGGGGCAGCCCCCAACTGAAGTGCATGGGGATGGCCCTGTACAAAGGAAAAATAAAATATTTTCTATATGTTGCTGCAGATTTGAACAACTGTGTAGTCAGTAACGTTTGCCAGTAATTTGAATGTGTGCTATGTACCATTGAGTTTTCATAATGAACTTGTGTACATATCTATTTATCTTTCTATCTATATAGTTAGTCATGCATAGATAGATAGAAATATAGAAAAATATGTACAGACAGATAGATGAAGAGAGAGAAAGAAAAATGCTGAGAGAGTGTGGGAGAGCTGGATATAAATCTAGATATATGATTTGACTGAAATGTTCCAAACTTGCACCTTTCAAGTCAGTATTGATTTTGTGTAGATGCTAGTACTAGCAAAGATCGTGGAATAATGCCCAACATTATCTTAACAAGGTAAAATACACATAAATAAATGAAAACATCTTACCGAATACCATTTCTATTTCCAGTAATGTGACTAAAGTATGTTGCGTACATTGATGGCCCTAGGGTAAAATATATTCGGATAGCTATATTTGGGTGGTAGCTAAAATTGTGATGTGAATAAAGGTATATCAATGACAGTGAGTTCTGTTTTCTTGAGCCATTAATATTGAAAGGATTATGTCCTTATGACTTTAGAAGTAGGGGAGTGAGTTGTGATCATGTACTAGAGAGTTTATTATGCACTATTTGGAAAAAGTAAGAATGGACAATTGTTGTGATTTAATAATTTAAGGATGGGAGTGCATAAAACATATGTTCTGTTAAAGGAGGAGCCGATCTACTCGGTTGCGTGAAGCACAATGATGCACAAAACTGAGGAGAAAAGAACACAGTATGGTAAAATGTAATTCCTATTTAAAAAAAAAAAAAAATATATATATATATATATATATATATATATATATATATATATATATATATACATATATATTCAATTGGAGACGCAGTGAGGTAAGGCAAACTACTCACAATGTGAGAATTGTGGCTACTTGGCTATAACTGAGAAGTTTTCTCTTGGTAGACTTTTGATGATGTCTATGACTTTTTCTTTTTTGGTGCTGAAGTAAAGACAATAAGTGTAAGCATTTGAGAATGGGTACATTCATTCATTCTGTTTGTTGTGATGGATGACTTGAGTTACAGGGTTCAAACCCACACAACTACCAACCAGATATCTACATATATGCAAGAGGTTTACTGGCCCTAAGATATTATGGCAAATGCACATGGAGTTGGGGGACCATCCCTGGGCTAACCGGTACAACACTGGGTTATGACCAACACCTATACTACTCAAATAATCTGTACAATGTCAGGTCTAGATCAGAGCTATAATCCTATAATCCCTGACTTCCCAGGATTTCAGACTTAACTAGACTGTTTTTTTTTTTTTTTTTTTTTTTTTAATAAACTTACATTTTAGCAGTATTTCCCAGGAGGAATAACCAATAACTCTTCAGTGACAATACCATCTTCCTGTACCCGTGGTACATGGCCACCAATCAGCCTACTAAACTGATACCAAGTGTTCATTTACTGATCATTATTTTAATGAGCCTGCAACACTGCATTCTGACATCTGATAACTAAACAATTTTCTTTCTTTAAAAAGTGGATAGCAACAGTCAGAACAATGCTGCAATGGTACTTTTTACAAGAAATTTAAGATATTATCCCCAGTCTTCATCAATTGAAAAAATAAAAACTCTACTTTAAAAAGGATCTGGTTACATATACAGAATATGTCAGTGGTAGATAGAACAGAAAAAAACTATTTCATTCATGACAATCATAGATAACTCTAACTACATCTGAAGTTGCTATTTTCAAGTACTTACAGCTGAAAACTCTCTCTAACAAGAACCAAACAGTAGAACAACTAGTGGGTCAGTTATCTGAAATCTTGCTCTAGAAGAAATCTGACATGGCATCAGTTTTGATCATACTTATGTGTAAAAAAGTCTTCAGCCTATATGATGGAGTTGAAGTGTAATATACATTTAACAGACAAAATTAAAAACAAAGTTGATCAGTACCAGGTTCTTTAGGTATATTAGCACAGACAGGTAAAACAGATAAGGAAATAAAGTTGATGAATGATTTAATGGCACAGTTTGAAAGGTGACACAATCAGTTATATTACTATTAAGACAAGAAGATGAAATGGTCAAGAAGAAAAGGAAAAATTAGTAAAGTAATTGAAGAATGCCCTTCTTCATAATCTGTTCTTTGCAGCTCTGTAAACTTAGTTGGCAAGGATGAAACCAAGACGGAAAAAAAACAGACCAGCAAAGTCAGGAAACAAGCTTTAATATACAGAAAATTAAAATCCACAAAATTTTCAGGTTAAAACACCCTTCCTCAGTGTGATAAATGTACAAACTAGACAAAGCATTATATACATAAAATTGATAACACACCCGAACGATCATTAATACTCATCCATTAAAAGCCGTTAATATACATTAAAAGCATGAAATATATACATAATAACATATGTAAAAAAGCATATCAATATATACAAAACATTTGCTTCATCTGTATAAAAGTTAAGAATAGTATGAATATGAATATTCACAGACTAATTACAGTTTCATCTGTTTCTCCTTTAAATCTGGTTTTGTACTTACTGCTGCATTAAGACATGGGGTTTTATCTGCATTTAGCTTTAAAACTTGTCTGTATTCTGCTATTTCTAATTTATTTCTAATATCCTCTCCCCTAATATTGGGAAAAAAACAGCTGGACTGCTCTAAATCTAAAGCTATGCTCTGGACCCTTCTCCAAACAATGTTTTGCAAGAGTATTACTTAAAACTTTTCTATTAATATGAGAAACATGCACAGTGATCTTATCCTTAAATCTCCTACTGTGCTTCCCTATATAGAAAGCTGGACAAACTAGGCAGGTGGCTAAATAGATCACCCCTAAGATTTAAACTCTGTGTAGGCACAGTGTAGAGCTTACATGGAATGTTACCATGTCTGTGTACATGGTTCCCCCTCGACAGTGCGCCATGCATATTAATGATGGCGCATCGCTGACAGAGAGCGAGAAACACAGTTATTGAATCAGTGTAGGGAGTGTAGTGATAACCGTGTCCACAGAGAGAGTCCCTGCACTGTCCTGGTGTCACATGTTTATCTAAATTTTTTTAAAGCATGTTTGTGTGTGCAGAATGCAGCAATGCTAAGTAGCATACACAGAAAAGACAGCAGACACCTACCTGCCTGACATCTAAAAATAGAAACCAGATGTCATTAATTATTTATTGAAATGCAATGTTTAAGTGTATCTAAGCATGTTTGTGCAGCGCTGTGTGGAGCTCAGCACTGCTTATAAGTTGTTCAGTGGTATATATGAAGGTATGGCAATTTCTTAATATCCATGTAGCTAAATGGGGACAGTGATGGCTTTATGTGCAGTAAGTCCAGGGTTTGAATACATGGAAGGGAAATAAATATTTCATTTTAATACAGAAATTTTGCAGACTAATTTAAAATATGGCTCTGCTGCACTCAGCTAAGTTCTGCTGAAACCTGCTAAGACCTGCTAAGTGCCGCATAAACATAATAACAGTTGCCAATGTTTATGTACTGCTTGGAACTGCTTGAATGGTTTGCAGACTGCTAAGCTCAGCTAAGAATCATGTTCTATGAGTTTTCCCGCTTCTCAGCTCAGCCGAGCTGGTTTGCTCACTGCTAAGCGATGCGGCACTTTTTTGAATGTTGCCCAATGATGTGTAAAGATGGGAAACAGCCTATATTAAGGCCAAAAAGCAGGAATACAGCAGAATCAATTGGAATTCCTCCTCTGATGGGTGCTATGGCTGGTGTTGGTGATGGTGCGTGCTTTGGGAGCAGTGTTGGAGCATTCTGGAGTCCAGGGTCATGGTTGGACTCCTAGTTAAAAACCACCATGACTGGCTACTGCAGTGAGGTTTCCTGGGGTCAGAGTTTAAGGCAGACACCTGGAACTGTCTGGCCAGTGAACTCACCAGTGTTTCTTGTATCCTATACAACTGAGCAGAGTTGTCCCCACCATCATGACCGGAAATGATGAAAAAAGGATCTCTCAAATACCTGGGTCCAAGAAGCTCAGTCTAGGAATGCCCCACAAGTATGTAAGTCATTTTACCTCTGTTTCACCAGTATCTAATCTGAATGTCTGCAAACCTGGTATGCAGACATTCTAATCTGAATGTCTGCAAAACCGGTATGCATAATGGTGGGCTTCTCTCCCAACAGCTGCAGAAGAGAGGGCTTGCAATGTTGAGTCACATGCTGGGTGCTTGGCCAGATTGCACCATGAATGTGATGAGTACAGATGTATTATGCTAACTCTACTGAAATAAGTAAGAAAGGGTAAAGCATTAACTGCATTTAAGTATTTACAATAAAGTCTCTAATGCAATAAATGGGGAATTAGAGATGTATTGCAAGAAATTAATAATGCCAGCTGTTGTACAGTAAAACATGAAACAATACCAATAACATCAAGGAAAAAGGTGTACATCAGGATTGTCTTGTTGTAACCATTCCAGTAGAGCCGTATGCATTCAGGCTGCAAAGTAAGGTGCTGTAGTCAGGTATAACACTTTTATAGCTGTAGAATACAAATCTAATGGTTACCAATTGTATTCTTTAACTCATATAGTACCGTTCAAGGCTGTCTATAGGCCAATATTGTTCACATAAAGCTCTGTCATCCACAAACATCAGGTAATCAAGGTATATAGGTGAATGATATGATATTGTTTGCAGACTTCACAGATATTTCAACCCACTAGCAATAAACTATGTACGCCATCATTGTTTTACTGATATGTAGCATACCTACTATCTGTGTTATGGTTGTATTTCATGCATGTGTATTCTACTGTCACTGCAGTCTAGTATAACACTTTAGTAGTACTGCCAGGTCATATTTTCATTCCAGGTAAGCTCTAGGCAAATATCAATCAGTAGCCAGCAGTGACTCAGTAACTCAGTTTGTTAAATGCTCTGTTTATAGCACATTTTGCCACACACAGACCAGGGTTTGAATCCAGTGGTATGTAACACTAAATATTACAGCAGCAGTCATGTAATGCTCACAAATTCTCACACCACAGGAACTACAGGTAAATGGGTGGGGTAGCCCATATTATGAGTAGATAATTGTGTGTTTAGATTTCCCAGACTGTTAAAATCATTAGCAAGAATGTGGAAAATCAGCAATGTGCAGTCAGATATAATATATGTAACCCTGGTATTTCTGTATGCCTGGAGTTTCTGTTAAAAATTGCTGCAGTCGATTAATACATTCTGTGCAGATATTCCCCACAGTCACTGCTATTGGGTTCTATTCCCATGCTTACCAACCAAGGCATGACTGCTGTTTAGTGTCTGCACTGTACACATACATGCCTCTCAAGTGTCACGATTTCATGTTATGTAATTAATAGTGCGTACTCCACCTGTTGCAGGAATGCCATGGCAATGAGTACCTAGATTGCAAAGTATCACCATTTCAGCCCACAGAACACCTTGGTAGTTATATAGGTTCACCTGATGTGCAAGTGTTCTGTGTAGGTGTGTGCCTGCAGTTGTTACCGTTTAGCCCATAGTGTTCCAAGCATATAGCTTGAGAGGTATGTATGTACTACATCAGCTATAGAAGACTTGAACTCACTGTACACATAAAGAGAATAAAGACCCATAAAGTAGATAGTAGTATTGTTGTCAAATAAGCTGCAATGTTACTAATAGACTTATTTTCTCTCCCTCCCCACCCCATCTTCATTTATTTATTACTGTTATACATTGGTCATGGTTTACTATTAATATATGTTGTTACATTAACTGTTTTTGGGGCATGTGTTTCATTATCATTATTTATTATAATGGAACATATTAACATAGTTTGTTAAATTACCTATTTTGTTGGCCTTATGCTGTAACTATTACTGGCATGCTGTTATACTGACTGTCCTGTTATTTATTGTTGTGTTTCACATAATATGCATTAATATGCAATTGCATTATTTTCAATGTTCTGCCATGCTGTTATTACTAACAATGTTTTGTTAATAACTAAACTATACTTACTGCTATACCTCCAATACCACACCATGTCAGGGTAGGCTGGTTCCTGATCTTCCAACTACCTTGCCTCAACTGGCCATGGCACTGGGTCCTAGCATGTCTGAAACTCATGACGGTGGTGCCCTCTCCATTGGCCCTGCATCACCTGTGGCATCATGTGGAACTGCCTCAAAGGACAGGGCCTGGCTTCCCCCTGGGAGCAGAGGCAGAAAGGTTGCAGTCACCCAGGATCAACTGCTAGTCATGGTGACAAGATTATTCACCGGAGCTATGAACACTGCCAGCACCAGATTGAGAGCACATTGGCCAAACTGGTGGGGGGGCAGGCTCAACCTGGTTCCCAGTCTCCAGCACAGCCAACCTCAGGGCAGTGAGGGACATGAGTCATGCTGCTGCCATCTGGAAGCATGTGTGACTTGGTTCCATAACACCCTCCCCATCCAAGGTGTGTATCCCTCTCATGTGTCACATACCACTCATCTGCTGTCTTGTCTGTCGTGTCTGTCTGCAAATGCATCCTCCCCTATCCAACTTACCCCCCCCCACATGTACCTATGTCCTTTCTCTGACATTCCGCTCTCACCTTAAAAAAAATAAATGTGCACCTGTCCCAAAAAAAATATTACCCCAGACATAGCTCTCTATGTTGCACATGTCTCCACTGGGCACCACTAATCTGATCTAATTGACTTGACAACACAGTTATGTTGTCCTCACCCCCCCTCTCTCTCTCTTTGAGAGTCCAAATTCATTTACAAAATCTGTCAAAATGCACGGCTGTTGCTGTACAATATATGGATAGCTGTGGTTCTTTCTTACATCCTTCCTGCACATCCCTAACTGGCTTTTACTATGTTATTTTCCCCTGATTGCCCCCATTTCACCCCTTTCCTATCACCTCCTTTATCTTTTCTTTATATTTTTTAGGTGGGTTTGCACAGAGTTAAGCAAAGCGGCACATCTTGCTGCTTTGCTTAGCTAAGCTTAAATGAGTTTTACAATTAAATGTGTTTATTACATTGTTAGGCACATGTACAAAATAAACACCTCAACCAAGTGGCCCATCTTCTCTACAGCCAACTGCATTAACTCACCCCACAACATAGATTTGACTTACGTATTTCCAGCAAAACATACTGATTGCCACTTACAGTCATTAGGCAAATAAATGAAATAAAAACTAATGGGAAAAATGGCAGTGCACCTTGGACTCT
Source organism: Protopterus annectens (assembly GCF_019279795.1). Classification (NCBI taxonomy): domain Eukaryota; kingdom Metazoa; phylum Chordata; order Ceratodontiformes; family Protopteridae; genus Protopterus; species Protopterus annectens. The sequence continues at coordinate 197,555,882 of NC_056735.1, read as the reverse complement.
GGTGCAATAATGCACCAGTAGACAGCCAAATACATAATAATCAATGTAAACGAGGCCTGTAATAGCAGGTATATTTGCCCTTTTATCAGCATCTTCTGGAAAGACACCTGCTAAGGCAGCAATGGCAAAGTACATGTACGACGGAGACTCTGGTGCAGAAATACAGTCATATAAAGCCATGCACATACTGATAGATGTAGAAATGTTTGTCACAGTCTGTATATGTGCACTTATATGTTGCACATACACATGTTTTGCAGTGACTCAGTAACACAATCTGGTAAATGCTTTGTATATAGTACATGTTGCCAAACACAGTCCTGGGTTCAAATCCAGTTTTGCCTTGCAGTTCAATTACATTATTGCGAAGACAGCAAGCAATAACTGAGTTATGTGATCCTAATCCGCACAGGTTACTGCTAGTTAATGAACTGCTACCCAGTTTTGCAAGTCAAAGGCTTGCAGTAGGGACACACTGCTCATATCCATATAGCCTAACTATAAGTTGCCTACTACTCTGTTATTGGCACCATTGCATAACAGACGTACCTTAATTACATGCCTCAAATGGACTGTACAAGGTACCCTTTCCCTGTCTCTGCCATAATGACAGGGCTGCCACAGCTGCCACTGTTACACATACAGTTTGCTGTCCCCAAAAGTGTCCACACTTTCCTTATGTATGCTAGGCTGCAGCAGCAGCAGCTGCAGCCTGTAGCATACACAGCTGTATGTAAAGGTAGCTGCTACAGACCTACCATACCTCCCAACATCCTTGATCAAGGGATCCAGACACAGCCATATGTAATGGGGGGCTAATGCCCACAGATAGGGACACGTGTAATGGTTTGCCCCTACAAAGATAGTAGGTTGTTATAATTACAGCTATTGCATTAGCATGCATATTCTGATGGGTACGAAGTCTGACACTGATGTGTCTCTTACCTTCCTGATCTCAGCCCACAATGTTTGCCAGCTAACTGCCAGATGGCCACAATGTCATGGGACACTAACCAGACATATGAGGTGAAACTGTGGACATGCTCCCTAAATCTATAAAGTTGACAGTTATGGTACATACCCTCTGCAATGCTGTACTCTCCACACCTCAGTGATGTCCATCATAACAGCTAAGAAAGGAGTCCATGTCTACATGAAGGTCTTATATATTGCATTGTGGTGGCATGTCACTGGCCAATGATAGCGCAATTCAGCTGTTTTGGCAACTCTAAGCCAGACTGGTGCATACTTAATTACCTGCTAATGAGCAGTACCTTAAAATGGCAAGCAGCTTCTTATAGGGAACAGGTTTGTACGAGACTTAAATCACACACAGAGCAGATTTCCATAAGAATACCAAAAACAAAGTTCAAAAAAGGAGTGTTGCACTCCAGCAGGTATGTAATAGATTTTTCCATATAACAGAATGCAGATGGGATGATGGAGGTATGGGGAAAAAAGATTACAACAGTAAGCCTGCTTAGATCTATGGCAATGACATGTCAGTGATATTCTGCTGTCCTACACCTACAGGCATGCCTCCCAACTGTCCCTGATTTGTAATCACATCTCAGTTCTGCCCCTGTCAATCCCTCCTACAACAGTTGGGTGTTGAATGAAAACTAGTGGATTACACATAATACATCGTGACAATGAGTAAGGGTGTGCACTCCTGTAATGTCAAATGTACTGTAATTCATCATCTCACATACATAGTTCTAACAGTTTAAAAGTGCTACTGAATGTCCCTGATGTTCTTTGGCTAAGTCCCTGTTTCTGTTGACATATGTCCCTATTTGGTTGATGGCTATGCCTAACATACCTGTCAACCTCTCACAGCATGAAATCAGGATGAAGCCATAATTTATAGGAGGACAAAGTCCCAAAATCAGTGACAGTGTTTAAATATTTGTCAGAGCCCCACAATTTTGTGGGAAAATGACCAAAACTATGAGGCAAACATCCTGACATTCTGCAGACATCTGTATAATTGAGAGGTGATGCCTACAGGGAATATAGACTACAACAGGTTTGCATTGTTTTCTGGCACTGTGGCACACTGGTGTTGCTGGACTGTCCCCATATAGTTGCTGTAATACCACACTGTTAATTGTCTGGCAGTGGCCACATGACATATTAGTGGGAGTTTGCCCATAGGGGGCACAACACAGTAGGCTGCAATGCTGGTTGTTGGAACATACAGCAGAATCTATCATGGCACACACGGACATACCCCAGTATTGCTACTATCTTGATAGTATCCACACATGTAGAGTGTTTCCAGACTGTAGCATATGATGTGTGAGGGAGCAGTGGATAGTTCAGGCCATTATAGGTGGCCTCGATCTGTACATATTGGATGTCCATGTATCTGGTACTGTAATGTGGTCCCTTTTTGTTGTCTTTCAGGAACCATGCACCGCAAAAGACATGCCCCTTTCTCAGATGCAGAGAATGACATAATAGTGGATGGACTAAGACAGCACCATCAGATCTTGTTGACCAGGGGAAGGCATAATTGGAAGCAGCAGGCAGCATTGTGGGCAGACCTTGTGTGGGATGTCAGATTGGCTGACAGAACAGCACCTATGAACAGGTCCAACAGCTGGCCACTGTCATGCTGAATGCTGCATGACGAAGGGTAGTTGATGTTGCCAGGGATTGTGTCACCACCAGTGGAGGGCCTGTGACAGAGCATCCACCCACAGCCACAGAGGAATTCCTGGCAAACCTAGGAACATATGACAGTTCTCAGGCATCCATCACACCATACATTGTGGATGTGGGTGCCACAGTGTCCACAGCAGAAGAGCATTCAGGTAAGCATACTGTGTTCACTAATGTAATACTGTATCAGTCATTATGGCAGGCTGTACATACCTGTACATGGGTGTTAGGTCTATCTGCATTGGGGGGGGGAGTTAGGCTTTACGCACAGTTGTGCAGACATACTCAGAATGTCAGCAATGTGGCCAGTATCACAGTAGCTACTGTACATGTGGATATATGCACATTTTACCTTGTAGTGCAGCAACATTTGGTAGTGCTGACAATACCTTTCCCTCACCTTTTCATAGGTCCATCAAGTGTGGCTCAAGACAATGGTCCTGTACCTGTTACAGCAAGTATGATGCTGTTTTAAAATGGATCATCTATACCCTATGAAAGTGAAGGGCTGCCATATTGCCAAATGTACAAATGTCATGTTTAGCCAGAGTAGAATATTTGTATGTTCCATTCTGAAACAGTTAACAACGGTTCATAGACTGGTTAGTCACAGCTGTGTATTTGAATGACCATTGACAAGTCTGCACTTCTAGTTATGAGTGGCTACACAGCCTGGTATATATGAGGCAATTAGTCCACGATGCCTGTTCAGACACAACAGGGAGATGCTACATACCAGAGGCAGTGACACTAGTACTGGCATATCATTCTCAATATAGGTGTACTGGGTTTATGTGTAGGTCTGTGAAGGCTACCAGCCCAGCTAGCTAGGATTTTGTAAATAATTCTATGTCATTGTTAATATTAATATGATCAATAGGCTTGTCTACAAATGTAAGAACATGTATGTTATGTGCTGAGCTTCACAAATACAACCACTGTGCATCTTGCTGGAAAAGAGCAGAAATGTATATGGGCTATATGCCTGTGCGAATGTTTGTTTTCATAGTAGAAATTGGAACATACAGCATTAACTTGCAAACTCTGAGAAAATAAGTAAAGAGTTTTATGATTGTGTTTACCACAGCTATAAGACAGAATGTATACAGCTAGAGTTTCATGCTATTGTCTTAAGACAGAGATAATTACTAGGTTTCAAATGTAAAGTGTTTTGTATTGCTCTGTGACTTCCTAGCAGCTGTACCTCTAAGAGATAATTATTTTTGAGAGATATGTTAAATTCTGTTGGTTATTGTTAGCCTGGGAACTAAGGGCATAAGTGACAAGAATGATGTAATCTGAGATGACCCAGCAAAAATGTTTGATAGTAATTAAGAACTATCTCAGAGATAAAGTCAGTGCATTTTGTATTTGTCTCTAGACCTGTAAACATCTCACCAGCACTTGCCTTGCTCTGTATGTACAACTTAGATCACAGTATCTCTCTTAGAGATAGATACTAAAATAGTAAGATCAGTCTAGATGGTTTCTGCATTTATGTGAGACTGTCCTTCAATGTTGTTTTAAAGTATTTCCTGTGATTCTGAACTCTGTTGTCACTGTATTGGGCTGTTGAGTATTGTCTTGTTCTGTTATTATTTATTATTAAATATATTTAACCTTTTTAATAGTGGCTGGTTTTGTTTAGAGATATTTTAGCTCTTAGAGTACTTGCATGTACACTGTACAGGCCACTCTTAAATAGCCTTAAAGTCTAGGACACACTTACCATTTAGATAATAGTAACATTGCACAGTAGAACTGGCCACCATTTGGGAAGGACCTTATGGTAGGTGATAAGAGTTGTTGGCAACTACTACTACTTTATATTTTGGGCAGAAGGGGACATAGCTACTGAACCTGTGCCTGCTTTCCTCAGGAGTGTCTGTATGTTTGTATATAAATCAAAGCTCAAAGTGTGTATGTGTGTGTCAGCTACATGGGAAGGGACACAAAGCACTGGTTGGACAGAGGGGGTGCTTGAAGTTTTGACTTGGCCACTAAGCTGAGATCTGAACACTATAGCTGTGCCAGTGGGATGTCTTATTGGGGATCTGGATAAAGAGAGAGAAACCAGCCCCAGACTGACTGTGATCTCTGTGTGCTCTTAAGGGAAATTGTACTTTACTATGTGTGTACTTGTCATCCTCCCAATGTGCACGTCCCTCACTGGTGCTAGTGGTGAGTATTGAGGCTCCTTGATTACTGGGCCAGTGCGGGGGTATCACATATTAATTGTTTGCCAGTGGTGGAATCGCCACATCACATATTAATTGGTTGATAGTGGTGAGATAGCCACATCACATATTAATTGGCTTGTAGTGGTGCAGATATTGAACTCCTGTAGTTTGTGTACAGTAGTCACTGAAGGTGCTTGTACTCTTAATCAGCCATGCAGTAAACGTTCAGCGTTCATATCACAATTGTTTTATTTCTTTTGTTAGCTTAGTCAGGGAGAACAGGCAAGCATGTCAGCAGAGGAGTATGGCAAGCTGACAAGGAGCCAATTGGCTGAGGTGTGCCCAACTAAAGGACTGGTGTATGCCAACCTGACTAAGGGAAACATGATTGCAGCTTTAGCCACAGCTGCATCAGAGAATAGCAACCAGGATGATGATCAAGCTGGCTGTGGAAATATACAACTCTCAGAGAATGGACAGCTCAACCTTCCCACAGAGGACTTAAAAATCCATCAGGAGTTAAAGAGACTTCAGTTAGAGGCCAAGCATTTGGAAACAGGGGCAGCGGAGAGACTGATGTGTATAGAGAATGAGGAAAATGAAAAACTTCTATGCCTGGAAGCTGAGGAGAAGGAGAGGCAGAGGCAACATGAAAAGGAGATGCTGACTCTTCACCAGAGTCATGGAGGTAATGGGGAAGGGAGCAAATGAACCCTAGAAGCAAAAAAGTCAGTAAAATTCCTTCACAATTTACAGAGGGGAATAGTTTTGATAGTCTTGTTCATATATTTGAGAGGGTATGTGAACAGCATGATGTTGACCAAGGGCTCAGGGTACAGTTCCTGACCCCCTTACTCCATGGTAAAGCTGTAACTCTTCTGTCCAAACTGTGTGATAATGACTGCTTAAATTATAATGTTGTAAAGAACTTTTTGCTAGAATTTTTTAAGTTAACACCTGAAGCTTATAGAAAAAAAGTTTTGTGAGCATAGATTCAAGGCAGATGAAAATGTGTATGAATATGTTGCAGAATTAAGCACTTATTTTCATAGGTGGGTAAGTGGATGTCAGGTCACCACTTCTGAAAGGCTGGCAGACCTTTTGGTGAGAGAACAAGCCCTTAGCACTTTGACTGATGACATGAGAATCTGGTTAGCTCATAGATAATACCATGAAAAAAAAGTCTTCTGTTCCACTGGAATATAGTTCTCCTTTATTGTAAAACGTTAGAAATGAGCACTTTCGTCTGCTCAGGGCAGACTTCTTCAGATAAAAGAGTCACTGGTACAGAATCTTTTTATATAAAATGAATGCAAACAATAATTCAATTAAATTCACTTAATTAAATTACCTTAAAGGCATATAGTACTAGAATCCAGTCCAAATGACTTGAATCAGAAAATGCCTCTAGTATTTCTCCCCTAACCAATTCTAACATACTTGAATGTATAAATTTTTATTCTAGAAATAAAATATATAATATTAAAAATATTTAATCCAAAAACTTACATATAAAACATAAAAAATGAAGAAAATTGAGAAAATTATAAACCCAAATGTTGTACTATGTACACAGTTCTTGTTGTTTTCCTTAACATTTTGAAATAGTTGCCTCATTGTTACTTACATCACTTTAAACACTGCCTGCCTTACCTTCCAGTATGGCCTTAATATTAATATATTCGTTGAGACCAGGTTTAATATTTGACCTGAGTCTCAACTGCCATCTAATTTCTTTTTGTAAAAGGAGATTTTTACTATCACCTCCCCTGTTGTCCTTACCCACTAAATCTATAATACCAAATCTAAAATCTGGATTTAAATTACTTGTTGTGGTATGTTTGTAAAGAGCACTAGTCTCCTTTTTAATTTTAATATCATTGCTGTGCTCATAGATTCTTTCCCTGAGTGATCTTTCAGTTTTGCCCACATAGTACGAGGAACAATGATTACAGGTAGCCAGGTAAACTGACATCCTAGTCCGACAATTACCTCTACAAAACTTAATTCTACTTCCCAAACCATTGTCCAAGGTAATTTCCCCTTCTTGGTTAATGAATGAACACTGTTTACACCTTCCACATGGTTTGGTCCCCATTTCATATCTCCGTGACTGAGGCCTTCTACCCAAAGATTCCTTAAAATTATTACCGACTTTATATATAAACCTAGGTTTGTTCCCTATGACCTCCAGAATGTCACTATTGTTTTTTAAAATTGACCAATTGTTTTGTAATATTTGTGTAAAATAGTCTGAAAAGTTGTTATATTCTATAATACGTGCCCATGAAATCTTTGGGTTCCTCAGGTAATTTGTCAATGACTATCAAAGGTTGGCCTAATAATGGTTTATATCTAGTACCCCATCCTTGGTATACATCACTGAGAATGCCCCCGACCATTTCCTTAGGATAACCTCTATCAATGAATTTTTCCCCCAAGAAAATGAATTCTTGTATTAAATCATGAAATTCCGAGGTCATCCTGGCCACTCTGACTGCCTGTCCCTTGACTATGCTTCTTTTTTGATGATAAGGATGCAGGCTGTCAAAGTGGAGGTAGCTATTGCACCAAGTTTCTTTCCTGAAAATTTGTGATTTAAAACCATTGTCTATTTTCGTGAGCGTAATGTCTAAAAAACTGATACTGTCCTTATGTACTTGATGTGTGAAAGATAGGAAGGACGTGGAACTGTTGATATATCCTAGGAATTCTTCTAACCGTTCCAATGTCCCCTCCCAGATGATAAAATTGTCATCCAAAAACCTAAGATATGTTTTGATACAACTTACAAATGAACTTCGGAAAATATATCTATTTTCCCACTCCAATAACACCAGATTGGCATAGCTCATAGATAATGCCTTACTGTAGATAAGTTGGGGAAGAAGGGAGACGTATATTCAGCAAGCAGGGCATCCCTGCACAGGAAAAGGACACACAGTGCTGCTCATGGGTCTAGGAGAACCCATGGTTGGCAGCCCAGACTGTCACAACAGAACTTACCAGTAGTAGGGGAAGCCACTAGTCCAGGTACACATCCATTACCTAGGGTTAAATGTTTTAAATGCAACCAGTGGGGCCATGTAGCATATAGATGTCCATAGAGGCAAGTTGGGGAACAAAAGGTGGGAGAGCTTGTAAGTGGGAATGACAAAATGCCAACAGTAGGTTGTCTTGAGACAATAAGGGTACCAAACTACCACTCTGCGGATGTTCGGCTAGGGAATGATTTTGGTAATGTAGTACCATGTGCTCATGCTGTTACACTCAGTCAGGCTTGGAAACAAGCATGTGGGTCTTGTAGCCTGGGGGAGATCCAGACAGCCTGCACACATGCAGCCAGGACTGGTGAGGTGGTTACTTCAGGAAGGGTGCTCCCCTTTAGCAGTGAGACTGAAGGTAAGACACAGCTGTTTGTGGGTACTGATGGTCCCTTTAACAGAGTGACTGCAAGGGCAGAGATGAGTAGTAGTAGTAGTACCCAGGCTAACAGTGAGGCACTGCTGTCAGAGGATACCAGACTTCCTGTGGAAGCAGAGCTAGAAAGGTTACAAAGAGAGAGTTGAGACAGGCTCAGCTTTCAAACCCTACATTGCAAGGCCTGAGAGAGGTAGCTAATGAGGCACCTGATTCTCAAGGGAAGGGGGAATCTGTATACTGGGAGAAAGGATTACTGTATAGAGAGTGGACTCCTGAGGGAGGGCTAGATTGTGAGAGAATACAGCAGGTGGCAGTGCTCAGAGCCTACCATCTGGCACTTCTATCCTTAGTCCATGATATTCCCTTCGCTGGTCATATGGGCATAGAACATACACAGAGACGTATTTTGCAGAACTGTTATTGGCCTGGGATTTCCAGAGATGTAACAGGGTACTGCAGGACCTGTGAGCAGTGCCAAAAGGTAGGCACGGCATGTGACAAGGTGAAAGCTGCTTTGATGCCTTTGCCTGTGATTGAGGAGCCATTTTAGTGGGTAGCTATGGATATTGTGGGTGCTCTGAGTACCCCAAGTTCCACAGGGAAAAAGTATATCCTAGTGGTAGTAGATTATGCTACCAGATACCCGAGGCAGTGGTTCTGTCCTCCATTGAGGCAGAAAAGGTGGAAAATGCTTTGTTAGAGGTTTTCAGCAGGGTAGGTTTCCCGAAAGAAATACTGACTGACGGAGGTGCCAATTTCATGTCAGATCTGCTGGCTTGTCTGTGGACGTACTGTGGGGTGAAGCACTTAAACACCATCCCCTACCACCCCCAAACTAATGCTCTTGTAGAGAAGTTAAATTTTACACTCACAACCATGCTACAGGCATTTGCAGGCCAGTTTAGGAGGGATTGGGGCAAATATTTGCTCCATCTTTTGTTTGCTTAACAGAGAAGTTCTCCAGGCATCCACAGGTATTTTTGCCCTTTGAGTTTTTGTATGGGCATAAGGTGAAGGGACCACTATATTTAATTTGAGATGAGTTGGAGGGTGAGTGTGAATACCACAAGGAGTCTGTTGTAGCATATGTCCTAAACCTCAGGACAAGGCTCAGGGAACTCATGAGCTTGGCCCAGGAGAACCTGGCAGAAGCCCAACATCAGAAAAAGGTCTGGTATGACAGGGATGCTCGAGTTATAGAGTATGCTATAGGGCAGCAGGTAATGGTTCTCATTCCTGTCAAACACAACAAGCTGCAGGCAGACAGAGGAGGGATGCTACAAGGTGGTAAGGAAGGTCAGTGATGTTAACTACATGGTAGAACTGGTAGGCAGGAGTCAGGGGTACATACTGTACCATGTTAACATGATGAAGCCTTACCATGATAGGGAGGCTCTTGTGCTTAGTATTTGCAATAGCTTGCAGGAGGAGTCTGAGGGAGATCTGGTGAATGATCTCAGTGAGGCTCAGACTGACACCTCAGTGTAAGGGGTAGCAATGTCCCAGCAGTTATCTCCTACCCAGGTTTGAGAAATCTGAGCAGTGTTACAGGAGTTTGGGGACATGTTCACTGGGAAACCAGGGTGCACCCTCCTGGTGCAGCACCATGTGGATATAGGACCCCAAAGGCCTATTACACAGGCCCCTTATAGGGTGCCTGAGAGAGTGAAACAGACTCTGAGGGAGGAGTAATTCAGGACTCCAGCAGTCCTTGGGCCTCCCCAGTGGTGCTGGTACCAAAGAAGGATGGCAGCACCAGGTTCTGTGTGGGCTACAGGAAATTAAATAGTCACACAGAGTCAGATGCTTACCCAATGCCTAGAACAGATGAAGCCCTAGAGCAGTTGGACAGGGCTAAGTATTTTACCACTATTGATCTTACCAAGGATTACTGGCAAGTGCCCTTGACTCCCAATGCTAGAGAGAGGCCAGCCTTTGTGACTTCTTTCAGCTTTTATGAGTCCGCAATGATGCCCTTTGGGATGAAAATGCCCCAGTGACTTTTCAGAGGCTGGTAGATCATATCCTAGCAGGAGCAGGAGATTTTGACCTTGCTTACCTAGATGATATTGCCATCTACAGCCGTTCTTAGCAAGAGCACCTTCAGTATGTCAAGGAGGTGCTGGGCAGACTACATAGGGCAGGGTTGACCATTAAGCCCAGCAAATGTCAAGTGCATATGGCAGAAGTCTCCTACCTGGGACAAAGAGTGGGGAGTGGTAAGAGCAGGTCAGAACTGGGCAAAGTGGAAGCTATTCAGGCATGGCCTGCACCTGTTACCAAAAGCAGGTGAGAGTATTTATAGGGACATGAGGGTACTACAGAATGTTTGTCCCGAGTTATAGTACCATAGGTGCTCCCCTCACAGACCTGACAAGGAAAAAAAGGCCAGATAAGATTGTGCAGAGCCCAGCATGTGAGCAGGCATTCCAGAAGCTTAAAGGAACTTTGGGAGGACCCTCTGTGTTAGCCAGTCTAGATTACAGCAAATAATTTGTTGTGCAGGTGGATGCTTTGAATCATGGGGAGGGGGCTGTATTTTGCCAGATTTCTCCAGAGGGAGAAGAGAACCCAGTGGTTTATCTCAGTCATAGGCTCCAACCCAGGGAGGAATGCTATGCAGCTGTAGAAAAGGAATGCCTAGCCATAGTGTGGGCACTGCAGAAAGTTCAGCCTTATGTGTATGGAAGGAAATTCACTGTAGTTACAGACCACAATCCCTTAACATGGCTACATCGTGCCAGCCAGCATAATATCAAGCTACTAAGGTGGAGCCTAGGATTTCAAGTATATATGTCAGTGCAGCACCACAGTGGGGTTAGCAATGCCAATGCAGATGGGCTCTCAAGACAGGGAATGGGGTAAGGTACTCCCAGATAGACTCAACTCTCTCAAGCAACTTTTCTCAAGGGTCACTTGGAAAACTAGCTTGAGTTGTCATGGGGGGATGTGAAGGATGCCAGCCCAGCTAGCTAGAATTTTATAAATAATTTTATGTCATTGTAAATATTAATATGATCCATAGGCTTGTCTACAAATGTAAGTAACCTGTATGTTATGTTCTGAGCTTCAAAAATGTAAGCACAGTGCACCTTGCTAGAAAAGAGCAGAAATATATATGGACTATATGGCTGTGCAAATGTATGTTTTCATAGTAGAAATTGGGACATACAGAGTTAACTTGCAAACTATGAGAAAACAAGTAAAGAGTTGTGTGATTGTGTTTACCACAGCTAGAAGACAGAAAGTCTACAGCTAGAGGTTTTTTTTTCTATTGTCTTAAGACAGAGATAATTGCTAGGTTTAAAATGTAAACTGGTTTTGTATTGCTCTTTGACTTCCTAGCAGCTGTACATCTGAAAGATAAGTATTTTTGACAGAGATATGTTACATTTTGTTGGCTCCTGTTAGCCTGGGAACTAAGGACAGAAGTGACAAGAATGATATAATCTGAGATGACCCAGCAGAAATGTTTGATACTAATTTAAGAACTATCTCAGAGAGAACATCAGTGCATTTTGCATTTGTCTCTAGACCTGTAAACATCTCACCAGCACTTGCCTTGTTCTGTAAGTAAGACTTAGATAATAGTATCTCTCTTAGAGATAGATAGGAAAATAGTAAGATCAATCTATGTGTTTTCTGTATTTATGTGAGACTGTCCCTCAATGTTGTTTTAAAGTATTTCCTGTGATTCTGAACTTTGTTGTCACTGTATTGGGTTACTGAGTATTGTCTTGTTCTGTTATTATTTATTATTCAGGAGTTATTTACTTTTGGTTATTATTCAATATATTTAACCCTTTTAATAGTGGCTGGTTTTGTTTAGAGATATTTAAGCTCTTAGAGTACATGCATCTATTTGGTAACACTGTACAGGCCACTCTTAAATCGCCTTAAAGTCTTGGACACACTTACCATTTGGATAATAGTAACATTGTACAGTAGAATTGTCACCCTTTGGGAAGGACCTTATGGTAGCTGATAAGAGTGGTTGGTAGCAGCTGGTACTACCTTACAGTCTGTTCAGAAGGGGAGATATCTAGTGAACCTGTGCCAGCCTTCCCCAGGAGTGTCTGTATGCTTGTATATAAATCAAATCTTAAAGTGTGTGTGTGTGTGTGTGTGTGTGTGTGTGTGTGTGTGTGTGTGTGTGTGTGTGTGTGTGTGTCAGCTACTTGGGCAGGGACATGAAGCAGTGGTTGGAGTGAGAGGGTGCTGCAGGTTTTGGCTTGACCACTCGGCTGAGATCTGAAGTGAAATTTTGCACCAGTGAGGAGTCTTGTTGAGAATCTGGATAAAGAGAGAGAAACCAGCCTCAAACTAACTGTGATCTCTGTGTGCTCTTAAGGGAAATTGTACTTTACTGTGTATGTACTTGTCATCTTCCCAATGTGCATGTCCCTCACTGATGCTAGTGGTGAGGATTGAGGCTCCTTGATTACTGGTCCAGTGCAGGGACATCACAAGGTATATCATGTATAGTGTCATATTTCATACTTTACAGGCAGATTGTACTGGCAAATTTACATGGATGTGGCTGAAGTGTTTTTATAAAGGAATTGACTTGTCTGTGTATGCTGGTGTGAGGTTGTCTGTTGTGCATGGGAGTGGCAATGAGAAGATGTGAGACTGGTAATGCAGTTATGGATCCTCATTTGTATGAGTCTGTGGGGATTACCATACATAAATGTGCAGCTAATAATGTACTGCTTTTGCCCTGGTTTTCACAGGTATCTAAGGGGGGTTGGAGTTGGTCCCCCTCACAACTTGATGTCAATGTCTCATCGGACTCTGATGATGATGGTGGCCACAGTGAGGCAAAGGTGTGGCTGTTGGGGGCTAAATCTGTCCCAGTGGTTGACATCCCTCTTCTGCCCCCATTGTTACTGCACACAGTCAGTATGCTCACACATACCCAGTCCCCAGAGGCCACATATATTGGACAGTCAGGGAGTGGTGACATTGAACAGGAATATGTGGCATCTATGACGTCAGTGAGTGTAGACACTGGCCATAGCCAGACAGCTGGCAAGGTCCCACACAGGTGGATTGACAGGGGTGCTCATAGGAGGACTGATGTCTATTCTCCACCTATTGCAGGTGTCACATCACAGTTCAATCTGCACATGTTTCAGGCTATCATGGAGGCACAGACAAAATCTGAAAGCAACCCCAGACAGATGCTTAGGGTTTTGGATGCAGCACGGTCTGACATCCTTGACTGCCTCCACCGCATTGGGGGCAGCCTGGATTGGTTCACTGATGCAGTGGACAGATGGTGAGCTGAGACATGTCTGTTTTGGACTGCACATTGTCTGTGCTGGAACATCTGATTAGAGGTGGGTTTGGACACAAGGACATAGGTCAGCAACACCATCTGCTCAGTGTCCACATGGCCATGCACAGTCATGCTCCTGTAGTGGCAGCACCTCCAGAGCTACAGAGGGAAATGTGCTGTCCACACCATAATGTGGCAGGCCATGGGCATGTGGTTCTGGGTGGTCCCATGGGGGACAACACAGCCCCAGCATTTTGCAGTCACCGTCAGGTACTAGTACCACATCTGACCTTGGGCATGGGGGTGCCAGTGATACTTCTGGCAGAGCCAGTTCCCATGTTTGTGGCTGGAGAAGTTGAACCCACCACTCTACCATGTATGGTCCACAACTGTCCAACATACACATGTGTAGGGCTGGCACCGTGCTTGACTGTGTACATGCAAACACTCAAACACCACTGTCACATGCAGGTCACCCACGGATGCACATGGAACCTCTCCATGTCCCATCTAACCTGCACCCCTCCTGACTCACATGCATACTGTCAGCTGTTTGGCACAGCCTAGGCTGCTGGCACCCTCATACCACACCTTGTGCATGTGATGATAACTGTGCCACATCCCTGCCATCTGTGTCATCAATGCAGAGACATGCTATTATGTGTATGATGCACATGGTGTATATATCATTTGACATGTACTTGTGTAGTGCAGTATTGCTTTGCCATGCCACATGTGGGTCACAGCAGGTACTGTATGATTGGCATGTGTCATGACTACACATCACAATTTGTGTATATTTGTCATATGGTTTTGGACTGGTAGTAGTGCTACAGAATAGCAGTTGTGTTATGGACATGTGTATGTTTATCTTACAGGAGTAGGAGGGGATACACTATGGACACATGACGACACTACAGTGGCACAGGATGGCATGGCAGCAGAGTAGAAATATGACATCAGCAAGGTATGGCAGTATATGTGCATGGCTTCCTAGATGTATATGTGTAGAATAGTCTAGCAGGGACAATGGGGGTAGCCAGCATATTCCTGCATTCATATTTCATGATAAGGTCTGCTACCCTTGCTACATGTCACCTGGGTTATCTGAACTTACAAATCTAGAAGGTGTGTTGATGGAGTTAACACATCTACAAATATCCTGTGCCTGGGTCAGACAGGTGGCAGACATGTCATGATTATTTATAGGAGGGCACTTTAAAGCCAGTAGCTAGTCACAGGGCCAAAAAGTGCATAACCATTGCACTTGGATAGCCCATAAGGCCATGTCTTTAGCACTGCACAAGGATATAGTTACACACACACACACACACACACACACACACACACACACACACACACACACACACACACACACACAGTTTGTTAATGTAAGATTAGAACCCCTATCTATCCACTATTAAACACTATAGCGTACAGTACATATCGCATGTGCCACAGAGTTTATCTAATATTAGATTGTCAGCCAGCACTCTTAAGGTGGATGACATCAGCAGGCCTTGTAGAGGAGGGCAATATAGAGGCCAGAAGCTAATCACAGGACCATAATATGCATAACCATTAAACAGAAATAGCTTGCATGGGGATACATTTACATACACACAATCTCACACTGTTGGCATGATGTGAGATTAGAACCTTTATATATCTAAAATTACACACTATAGCTTGCAATAGTTATCCTGTGCTCCATGGAGTTTATCTGATATTAGATTGTCAGCCAGTGTTCTAAAGGTGGATGACATCAGCAGGCCTTGTAGACGAGGGCAGTATAGAGGCCAGCAACTAGTCACAGGGCCATAAAATGCATAACCATTACACAGAGATAGCCCATACAGGCTTATCCTTAGTGCTGCATTGGGATACATTTACACATACACACACAGAGTTGGCTGATGTGAGATTAGAACCCCTACTTATCTACACCTACACACTATAGCTTGTAGTATTTATCACATGCACCATGGGTTACAGGCACAGTACTTGTGGAGTATGCAAATTAGCCTTGTGTTAGACAGTATGTGTGTCCTGCACAGTGATATTTCTTGGTGCTGTTATTGTAGCTAGTGTTCTAGGAGTGGCATACCTGTCACTATCCCTGCTATGTGTGTACAGTTAGCAGTATGGCCATATGTGGCTGGTTGCAATTAGATAAACAAACATGTGGCCAGAAAAAATATGGTCATAATTAATGCTTCTCGGTGAATAATGGAACTAATTAAATAATGAAATGACATTAAAATGGCTCTTTGACAAGTAGACAAGGTAGACAGGATGCATCCGTTTTCCCTCTGTGCTATTTACTGTGACCTGTATTTGAAAGTTTGTCCACCTACTGAAGTTCAGAGCTACACAAGCAGCAAGCCTAGTTAAGGTATGCTACACAGGCAGGACCAGAGGACACAAATATAAGGATGAGAAAGGAGACAGTACCCTGCTGCAGGACATAATTGTGGACTATACTAGCATTTTTATTAAAATCATTTTATTATGTAACAATAAGAATGTAATGGCAAAATATATATTTTTATATTTTCTTTTATTATTGAATATATATTTGCATTCTTTAAATACATTTTGGTAACCAATATGTTAATGGCACATATATGTCGTAAAGTCTGTTAGTGCAGAGCATTAAGGTTATGCCTCAGATTCAGAAAGGTTAACTAAGAGGGAGGGGCTTAGCACTACAATTTTCCCCTTCCTGGTAAGCTTTTGCTATACATATACCACATTTTTTCTTTAGGCTTTCCAGTTACAGGGTCTTCAGCACTGAGGGTGTGTTGCTGGCATAGCAATGTGATTATGAAGCAGTCAGGGTGAGTGGCTAATTTCTTCTGCAAATGTCATCATTGCACAGTTTATGCATCTGATTGATTCAGAGAATAGTACTGACATGTAAGATTTCACTACTGCAGAAATAAGTGACCAAGATAAAATCACATTGACCACCCATTCATTTTTTGGGAGTAATTGTGGTGCAAGTAAGTTCAGTGAAAACATAAGGATAGAAAGTACATCAATGTGTGAGTGTGGGTGTGTGTGGAGTTGTATGTGTCTGTCTTTAGGGGCATAAATGAAACAACGTGAATGTGTGTGTTTGTGTGTGCGTGTGTGTGTGTGTTTTAATGTGCATGCACATGCATGGTTGTCTGCATATGTGTCAGTCTATATGAGTGTACATGGTGCCTTAGCCAATGCAGTGCACAAGGTTCTATGGAAAACACTACAGCCATGAGGTCTGACAGCACTAGTGGCTGCTGTGGGATTCAGAAACATGGTAATGAGACAATAATGAGGTATTTCTCTTTGTTGCCAAAGCTTTCTCTAAACTGCATTTTTTCAGCATTGTTGCAATTGATCAGCCTGCAGTAGAAAATTACCATGAGCAGTAAGACTTTTGTTGAATCCCAAGTTGTTATCTTGTAAAACACCTCTTTCTGTACTCCATGGTTTGATTCTGTTCACCTCCATTTGCCTACTGTGTGATTCTGAGCAAATCATTTAACCAGACAGACTTCTAGAGACTGTGGCTACATACATCAACAGTCTTCTGTACCCCATACCTTTTAATTGCCTAATAACCTAATGTCTAACACTATATTAAAACTCACATTAGTTTTCTTTAATGAAATATATTGGGATTGTGATATTTTATTTAGTGTCTACCTATCTACATATTATAAATTCTCTAAATTATATAATGGCATATTTCTGAAAATGTATTACATTTTTTATCATAATAAATAAGTCAATGAATAAGTGCAAAAATAAATGTATTAATTATTACGCTACTATATCAAAAATATATGCATTTTCAGAAAAGAAAAACAGTTATTACTCCTTGAATGCTGAATTACATTCACCATTTTTATATTTTTATATTTTTATTAAGTATTAAATGTAATATTTAACACATAGCACATATTTATTAATGGTTAGGTTAAACCAATTTTATGCTAGTAATACAATTTTAGAGGATTTTGAAAAGCTTTGTTTCCCTGTATTAATTACTTTAATGTGTATGTTATATAATAAATTTAGAATCTCTTCAGACATTGAAGAGTTGAATATTTCATGTGCCCCATGACAATATCTTTCTGAATAAGGGAATAGACATTACTACAGGTCCATCAAATAATGTCAGGCATTCAAACAATTTAAAGCTAGCATTGCAAGGGACCTGACAACATTTTTATTTCAATTTCAATGAGGACAGGGCTAGGCAACCCCTGTTATCAATGCTAAAATGTGACACTCAAGCACATTTTGCTATGCATTCTAATAAAGAAAAGAAGGAGAAGAAAATTGATTGTACCTTACTTTTTTTTTACTTTTCTGCCAGGATTATGTACAATTCAGACTTCATGAAGTGTGCATAGGAAATAACTCTTCGGATAGCATCACTTTGAAAACTGGAGTTCTTCAAGGCTGTGTCCCTTGCTGTTCACCCTGCTAACACATGACTGCACAGTGAGTTGCAACACTAACCACATCTTCAAGTTTGCTTATGATACAACAGTGGTGGTCCTCGTCAGTAAAGAAGATGAGGCAGCATACAGGGCTGACGTAGAACAACTGATCACATAGTGTGACTGTAACAACTTAGCACTAAACATGAGGAAAGCAAAGGAAATAATTGTAGACTACAGGAAAAATGTAAGGAGCATTCTCCTCCAACCATCAACAGAGAAACAGTAGATAGAATGAGTAGCACAAAGTTTCTGGGGGTGCATATTGATGAGGACGTGTCCTGGTCTACCAATACAAATGCCATTGTTAGGAATGCCCATCAGAGGTAACACTTTTTGAGAAGGTTTAGGAAAGCAAACTTACCATCAACATTTCTCACAACCTTCTATAGAGGTACAATAGAAAGCATCCTGACAAACAACCTCACATTGTGGTACAGAAGCTGCTCTATCTCTGAGTGCAAGGCTCTCCAGAGAGTGGTGAGGGCAGATGAGAGGATCATCAAGACCACCCTATCAGCCATCCATGACCTGCACAGGTCCTGATGTCTTGGCTGGGCCAAAGGAATAATTAAGGACTGCACCCATCCTGCCATCAGACTGTTTGCGTGCTATCATCTGGTAAGTGCATCCATGGCATAAGATGCAGAACTTTGAGATTCAGAAACAGTTTTTTCCCACAGGCCATCAGACTGTTGAACTCTGGCAACAATCCCACTCCATGCTGACCATCTGGGCCATCAGTTCAATGTGGAAGACCATCTTAAATTGTACAATAACTTGACTGCCTGTTTCAATCCAATATTAGTGCAATACTCAGTAAACTGAGCCAATTCACTGGTCATAAGTGGTAGTAGTACGGTCAGAGAAATGTTATATTATAGTGCAACATCTAATGCTAGTCTGTAACTCAGTCACAGTGCAATACTCATCAATGTCTATTTCTGGAAAATACTCAATGTAAGTCTTAAATGCAATGTCTTACCTCAATATGGTGCAAGACTCAAGCAAGCAAAGAGATCACTGTATAATAAATGTCAAAGTGAGTTTAATTTATGTGCAATATTAGGATTATCTAACTAGAACATTATGGTATATAGCAAGTAGTTATATATGTGTCAATGTCTTGTCATATTAAGTCTATGTGATATCTGCACATTTGAGTCCAGAGATATGGAATTTCATTCAGTTTTTGCACTTGTGTGATTCTAAATGACTATAAAGTTAACTGACTTTGACTTTGAATAATTTATTTAGATGAAAACAAAGATTCTGTAATACCTGTTACAAGGGCTGGAATCAATAATTGCAATGCCCATTTGTGACCATTTTTGTGAGGTACTTTCTCCAACCTATCTAACAGTTGGTCTCCTGGACATACAAATATTTCATGACAGGTAATAGGAATATACACTGTTACTGTGCATTACAATAAAATATCCCCCCAGATTTAATAAAAATCTCTGTAGGCATAGTGTAGAGATTACATAGAAGTTATCATGTCCATGTACGCAGTTCCCCCTTGGAAGCATGCCATGACATTAATGATAGTGTGTTGCTGAGGGAGAGCTGAGGAACACAGTTATTGAATCAGTGTAGGGAGTGCGTCACTAACTGTGAATGCAGGTGAGTAACACAGCCACTGCACTGTCCAAGTGCATAATATCAATGTATGTAAGTTTTTTTTAAAGTTTGTGGACAGCAATTGACATGTGCCAGACATCTAAAAATAGAAACTGGATCCACTTAATTTTTGAATCAAAGGTCAAGTTTAAGCATAGCTTAGTGGGTTTGCATGGTGCAGTGCTTAGCAGTGCTTAAACTTATTTCAGATGTATATGTAAAAGTATGGCAGCATTCCAGATATCCATGTAGCCAAGTGGATAGAGTTACGGCCTTATGTGCAGTAGGTGTGAGATTTGAATACAGGGAGGTGAAATTAAGCAATTATTTTTGCAATATAAATTATGCTAATTATTTTTAAACCATTATCTGCTGAGCTCAGCTAAGCTCTGCTAAGCCTTGCTAAGCCATGATAAGGACTGTTTAAACAACCTTTACTTAGGCACTGCTTGGCAGTGCTTAATATTGTTTGGCTCTGCTTAGCTGGTTTGCACACTGCTAAGCACTGCTATGCACTTCTGAACATTGCCAGTTTAAGCACTGCTCAGATCAGCTGTGCTGTTTTTTGTGGTGTTAAGCACCACGCTGCAGTTTTAAAAATTGCCTGATGGTGTGTAAGGGTGGGAAAACATGCTATATTAAGCACAACAGGTGGGAATACAGCATGACCAGTTGGAGTTTGAACTGTGCAGGTAGTACGGCAGGCGTTGGAGAGGGTACATGCTTCTGGGTGCAGCAGTGGCGCAGGGCATTCTGGAATCCAGAGTCATGGTTGGACTCCTGGTGAAAGACTATGAAGACTGGCTGCTGCAGGGTCAGTTCCAGGGTTCATAGTGCAAGGCAAAGGCCTGGGACTGGCTGGTATATGATCTCACCAGTGCTAGAGGTATCCCCCACAGAGGTGAGCAGGTCTGTCACCACTATGATGACCTGAAGCATCGGAAGGGGGAATCTTTTGGACACCTGGGTCCAGGAAGCTAGGGCTGGTAATGTCCCACAAGTTTGTGAGTAATGTTAGCATTATTTTACCAATACCTAATCAGAATGTTTGATAGACAGTTATGCATAATGGTGTGCTTCTCTCCCTACAGATGCAGAGGAGAGACCTTGCTACCTAGAGGTGCATGCAGGGCACTTGACCAGGTTGTCCCATGAGTGTGGTCAGTGCAGATTAAGTTGCGATCTTTAGTCAAATAAGCACGAAAGAGTAAAGCAGTAACTTTTGGTGGGAGGGATGGCATAATGGTTAAGGTGTTTACCTTGCAGACACAAGATGCAGAGTTTGATTCTCAAATGGGGTAATTGGCTAGGCTTAAAATGGCCCACAAGGGCAGTTAGCCTGGTATGAACCTATGAACCTAACTTACAATAGCTACATACGGTAAAGATTTGTGTATTGCAATGAATGCGAACGTAGGCCTGTACTGCAACAAGTGATTGCTGCCAACTATAATGCCATAAACAGGGAAGATTAAAGCATTAACCCTGATAATATAAATGAAATAAAGTCTGTACTGCAATAATAGTGGAACTACAGCTGTATTGCAACACCTGCATTATGTCAACTTTTGTGCAATAAAGACTTGCAACTATACCATTAACTGCATGAAGGTACCCCTAATTAATCTGTGTTGTGCAATACGTGTGTAATTAGGCTGTTTTGCATGAAATCAAGCATGACATCTGCTCTGAAATAAAAACACAAAAGAATACCACTACCTGCCTCAAGGTAGAGCTAATAAAGTGTGTTGTACAATAAATGTAGATTCAGAGCTGTAGTACAAGAAATGCATTATGACACATGTTCCGCACTAACATCTGATGGAATAGCATGAACACCCAATGTATATTGTGTATATCAGGATTGTCTTGTGTTAACGATTGCATTTCAGCTATATGCATCCATGCTCTGAGGTATGGTGCTGCAGGCAAGTATGACAGTATAATAGCTGTAGACTGCAAATATATTAACTGCAACTGTATATGGGTGAGGGAACCAACTCCATAATCTATTATGGTTTGTAGACTTCAGATATTTCCATCCATCACAGGGGTCTATATTAGAACATCAAAGTTTCAAAACTTCGAATGTTCTAATATCAACCCCTATTCATCAAAAGCTGAAAACATTGAACATACAGAACAGGAAATTTTTTCCTAGGGAAAAAAATTGCTGTTCCAAAACACATACACACAACACAAGCACACCAAACAAACAGCAATCCACACACATACACCTAAAATCGTACACCTAACCCTACACTAAACTATACACACACCACTAACTATCCACTTACCTTAACCCAAACCCTAACCCTAAGGTCCGTCACTATTGCACACTCATCTCACCGGTGCCCTAACCCTAACTCACCTACCCTGCCCTAACCCTCACGTCCACACAATTGCACGCTTACCTGACCCGTGCCCTATTCCTAACTCACCTAACCTGCACTCAATCGCACACCTACCTGAACCTGACCTGTAACTTTCCACCACAGTGCTGAAAATACTGAAGTAACAAACATGGACAACCAAATTCTTTCCCTAGGAAAAAATTTGGTTTTCTGTCCCTTCAATATTTTCAGCTTTTGCTGAATAGGGGTCGATATTAGAACATTCAAAGTTCTGAAACTTCGATGTTCTAATATAGACCCCACCACAGTATATTGTGTACACCAGCATTCTATGTAGTAGTGTATAGCTTACCTAGTATCTCTGTCATGCATGAATCTCATGCATGTGTGTGCAGCTGTCACTGCAGTCTAGTATAAAAGTGTAGTACTATTATCAGGTCATATTTTCTTTCCAGGTGAGCTGTAGGAAAATACAGTCAGTAATCAGCAGTGGCTCAGTAGCTCAGTTTGTTAAATGCTGTCTCTGAAGTGCATTTTGCCACACACAGACCAGGGCTCGAATCCAGTGCCAAGTAGTAAGGAATATTACTGAATTCATTATGTATTGTTAACAGATGTTCTTTCAACAGGAAATACAGGTAAATGGGTGAAGTAGCCCTTATTAAGAGTAAATTATTTGTGTGTTCAGATGTAACAGATTGTTAGTAGCATTGACCATGAATGTGATAAGACTTCATAAAATAAAGGCAAAATTACAATGGTAATAAAATAAAATAAAATAAATAAAATGAGTAATCTTGGTATGGCTGTATGCCTGGAGTGTCTCTAAAAGTTTGCTGAAGGATTATCCCCATGCCTGCCAAGGACGGCATGTTAATTGTTTACTCTCTGTACTATACACATACATGTCTCACAAGGGTCACGCTGTCACAAACTGTAATTACTGTTGCATAATCCCTCTGTCACAGATGTATCATTGACATGATTATGTCAATAGCATAGTCAAACTACATTAGTCCACAGTACACCTTGGTAGTTATATAGGTCCACCTAATGAGCAAGTGTTCTCTGTAGTTATGGCACTGCAGATGTCACTGTGTGGCCAATTGAGGACAGACTGAACAACCTGGTGGAGCCTGGTAGCCCTGGCTCCCAGCCTCCAGCACAGCCACCTTTGGGGCAGTGAAGAAGCAGTGTTGACTGCCCATGGGTGGGTCTGTAGATGGCCCTTCTTTGTGCAGAAGGACGACCATTGCCTTTATCCATTCATGAGGCATGAAGCCTGCTTGGAGGCTACAGTTAGATAGTAATTCCAGATGCCCTGAGAAGTCATGTTTCATGCTATTTAGAAGGCATCCTGGGATATTGTCTGCACCCACTGATGCAGTGTTCTTGGTCTTAGAGAGAGCATTCAGGACCTGTTCCCTAATTATAGCAGGGGGAGTTATATTTGATGATATTTTCTGAGAGAAAGTTGAGGGGGAGAGAGGGGTAAAGTTGGAGCTGAGTTTATCAGCCAGTAGGTTTGCTATATCTTCTGTCTCAGTATAGGTGGCTCCATTTACAATGAGCTCTGCACACAATTGTGTATTGCCTTTGAGGTTGTGGACATAGCTAAAGAATGCCTTGTGGTTGTCCTTGGTCTGGGAGGCCAAACATACCTCAAATATGGCTTTGGTAGACTTTATTTTTCCTCTGAGTTTTTTGTTTACTTTGATGACAATGCTTTTATCTTGTTGGGTTCTGCACCTCTTTATTTTTGCCGTGCTTCTCTTCCTCCTGTTATACAGCCTATTGATTTTGTGATTCCACCAGGGTGGCTTGTTTTTCGAGTTAGTTATGTACTTCTTCCTGGTGGGTACAGCTGCCTCTATGCAGCTAATAACATGTTTGTGTAGGGTTTCTGTGAACAGTTATGCATAGGTAGCAGTGTTCTCAGGCTTTACGGGGGCTTGAAACTTTGGCAGGTTCTCGCTTAATAGCAGGAAGTTAGCCTTAGAATAGTTCCTGAATATTCCAGCTTTAGCTGGGGGTCCAGGTTTTATTTTTTACTAAAAGGAGACCATTTTGTTGTCTGACCTTACCAGGGAAGGCATTACAGTAGGAGATATGCAGCAGTCTCCTATATTAGTGAGAACCAGATCCAGTATGGGTGCACCCCTGGTTGGTGTATTCACTATCTGGTCAAGAGAGTTTGTGTTTACACAATCCAGGAGTCTCTGTGCATGTACATTTGGTGTCGTATAGGATTCTAAGTTGATAGTGGGGTAATTAAAGTCACCTATGAATATGGTATTGGGTTTGTTAGTTACAGTTTCTGATAATTTAAATACATGGTATGGGTTTCCTGAGTCATAGAAAGGGACCTATAGCTTACAAGGAAGTGATACTGGATTTTACCTAAGGTGATTTGAACATGGAGCAGCTCAAGTGCATTGTCCTGTTTGACCAGCCTTGAAGTATGCGTATGTTTGATGTAAACAGAGACACCTCCACCTTTAGTCCCAGCCTGTGAAGTAGCTGGTTTAAATGTGTGGGAGGCATTATAACCTTGCACTGTTGGTGTGCTTTCCATGGCTTTAAACCATGTCTCAGTGACTGCACAGATGTCAGCATTCTCTAGGGTAAAGAAAGCTTCTAGGGAGTGGATTATTTTGTTTAGACTCCTAGCACTGAGCAGTAATACCTTTATATTTTCTTAGTTTTGATTTGATATGTTGAAAGTACTTTCAGTTTGACATTGCCTAAAAAAGGCACTATGGGGGAAGACAATGTTTTAGCTAATATTTTAAAGCCTAGAGGGGAGAAGTGCAGACCATCCCTGGCAAAGCAGCATGGTCTGTTAACCATCTCCTTCCATGCTAACAAGTATTGCACCCTTCTAGAATAACACCAAAAACTAAGCCAATTATTAAAGTCAATCATCTTCTGTTAGTACCGTGGTATCATCCTTGGAGAAGGTGAAATGCTGCTCAATGCTAGGCTCATACCAGCCTGAGACACATATTCCAAGAGCTCCATGATGTCTTTCTTCATATAGTCTAGGGAGGTACATCCCAGTCATTTACTCCCACATGGACTATGACTGAGTCATATTGGTAATTGTGGTCCAATGACCTGAGTGCATGTGCGGTGTTGCGGATACTAGTCCCAGATAAGCAACTGACCATAACTTTCTCCTTACTCAGCCTGGTGAGAGGGACATCAGTGTGTCTCACAATGGAGTCTCTAATGTCTAGAATGTTGGATTGTGTGGTGGCTTGCTTTATGGGCTTAGAGGTAAAGGCTTCAAGAGATGTAGTTCTATGTGTAGATGTGGGTGTTGTTTTGAAAGAGGGCATTTGCCACTGCTGAGGGTATTTGTTATGTCTACTTTGTCTAGGAGGGCCTTGTGGTTTAGGAAGGTTACACATAAGTATCTCAGCATATGTGAGTCGATATGTCTACTTTAAATTGTGCGTGATGGGTGCAGTGTGTGTACTACTGACAACCTTATTGACATTAGGAGTACTTTTATGTGAGAGCTTTGCCTCCAGTGACATTGTGTAAATACATCTTTCACATACCATATCAGTTTGTTTGAGAATTAACTAGTTGTCAGTAAACATGAGGCAATTTCTACATTGCCTCAGGATGCCCATATCCACCAAGCTAGTAACAGAGATAGTAGGAAAGTTCATACCCATGGCAACTGACCCTTTTTTATTGATTACACAGTTGGAGTCAGAATATCAATCACTGTCACGAGTATCTAGTTTGCAACTATGTGGACAGTGCTTGTCACTGCAGACTAGTTGTCCTGTGTGCAACAAGGTATTGGAGAAATTTCAATTGTGTTTTTACAGGAAAAATGTCACTCAAGGTGTCTGAGTCTGTACAAAGCACTGCCAAACACTTGAGGGGAAACTAATACATAGACCCTGAAATTTTAAGTATGAAGTATTTAGGCAGATATTCTGAAGTTAGAAACAAATCAAGCAGTACTTACTGAAAACAAAGAATTAGCTTGTCAAGAATGATGAAAGGAGGGGAGTTGCATGAATGACTACAGCCTGGCTACTACTAATGCTGGTCTCAGCACAGCTTCACTCTCTTGAGATACAATGCTCCTTTTCTTCTTCTCTCACCAGAAGCAAAATGTAAGCACCAATCCCAAGAAGGGAAGCAGGCCACAGTCTGTTTGGTGATCCACAGTCTTGTCCCAGATAATGCAAGGGTCTGTAGGCTTCTAGCCTTTTTTTTGTAGATGCCTTGAACAGCAACCAGACAAATCAGGAATGTTAAGCACAGGCACTCACTCTCCAACCAGAAAGAGTCAGGAATCAATGCACTCTGCTCCTTCTCTCACCAGGACCTGAATATAATCACAGATTCAAAGCTGTCACCTATAGAGCAGTTATCGGGCTTTCTGGTGATCAGCAGTCTCCAGGAAATAATGTCCCTGTACTCTTTCTCTCACCAAGAGAAAACAGAAGCACTAATTCCAAGATGACGACTGAGAGGCAGAATGTGGGGTTTCAAATAACTGGTGGTCTTGCAATAGATGTTTAAAGGTAAGATAAAAAAAATGGTTTATCCTAAACATTGCAGTGTGCACTAAGCAGTTAGATATGAAAGAATGACCAGGAAACTTGGTTGTGCACTGGTTTGACATTATGGCTTAGCAACAGAGACACTGGATACAGTGTTACTATGTGTAGCTGTGAGAAATGTTTTAACAGAGTGCTTATGTGATGACTAAGGACCCTTTTTTTGATTGTGCTGTGCAGGAGGCCTTAGTGTTTTAGAAATGTTACCTATAAGTGCCTCAGCATAAGTAGTTTTATGTGTAGTTACAAGTGTCACTGACAACCTCTATAGGATTAGTTTTGGTTGTAGGAGTGAGTTTTGTCAAGAGCATTAGAGTGTTTTTACACCTCCTGCATACTTTATCTGTTTTACTAAGAGTAAGTGGCTTGCCAGACTACATGAGGCAATTGCTACAATGTCTCAGAATATCCATCTCAACCAGACTGGCCACAGAGAAAGCCTTGAAGTGCGTATCCATCGCTCCTGATCTGCTAGGGAGGAGTGAGGGAAATTTTATATTGAATAGGTCAGTAACATGAAGAACCTGATGAGCAATGCTCAGCTATGTGCAAACTAGATGCTCTAGTAGCTAGAAAAATATGTCTAGACAGTGTGGGTATTTTTAGGGAAGCTTACACTGTGAGAGAGCGGAATCTACGCAGATTACAAGGGGGAATTATGCTGCGAGATACCAGCATCTATTCAGATCACTACTAGGTGTTGAAATGTGGAAAGCAGCAGTTCTAACTGAAGACTGTAAAAAAGGTCACAAAGTTCAGATATTCAACACAGAAACAATTAATGCAGCTGTTACAAAAACAATGTTTGCTAATTGAATTATTGCTGTATTATTTTTCTTATCTACATGTTTTATAATGTTTAATGGAGCTTATCTCCTGGGCCTCCACTGAAAAGGGACATGTGTCCAGTCGGACTTTCCTGATAAACAAATCTGAAATAAATAAATAAATAATGTGAAAAACGAGTGCACACACACACACACACACACACACACACACACACACACACACACACACACACACGCACGCACGTACACACGCACACATACACACACACACATGGACACACGCGCGCGCGCACACACACACACACACACACACACACACACACACACACACACACACACACACACACACACACACAAAACCACCACAATTTTCTTTTCTTTACACAATCCCTGGAGAGAAAATGACTCAGGTCCCCTTTACTCTAGGGGATCTAACTAAAGGCTGTAATAAAGGTCAAAAAGTACAGATATTCAGCACAGAAACACTCATCATTCATTTTCAACCATAAACTGTCCAAATAACCAGCTATTACATGGAATTTTGTATACATCTCATATGTCCCTTTGTAATAAAATAAAAAGGCCAGAGTAATTTACTTTTGCTCTGTTAAAAATGCAATGTACCTGGTCACATTACCTTGGTTCACAGAAATGGCCACAATTTATTTTAGCTGTATTAAAATACATTATAGCCAGCTATATCAGTTTGGTTCACAATAACCAAATTAGTCCTGCAAAGACAGGTGTCCATGAGATCACAGCCTTCAATCTTCCATCTCCAGAATGTGGAACAGAACCTCTTATAATGTAGAAGAAATAGGAAAACATGGGGGACACGTTTCAGTATTTATATGATTATAAAATAAATGCTCATGGCCTTAATATAAGGCCCTCAGAGCAGTTGCCAACAGTCATGCATGGGTCATATACCCTATCTCTCAGCCAGTTATACATTTTTTTATTAAAGGATGTCAAACGTTAAACATTCAAATTCAAAGTGGCAGTACATTCAATGCCCCCTCAGCCATAGAATGGAAGATGCAGTTTTTAATTCTGTTAATGCGCTTACGTACAACCACAAATTCTCCTTTGCTGTCTCTCTCTTTCAGATGTCTTTGTGATTTCTATACTCATTTCAGTTGCCAATAGGGAGTTACATAAATTCTTAGAAATTAAGAATAGGTCACCTCTTATTAATCTGTAAGAAGTGGAATATAGCGACAGCTTTTTTTTAATCTTTGTATGTCAGCCCTTTAACCTATCTAACCTGCTTAGTAAAAAACAAACAAAAAACTTCAGTATTCTTTCAACATATCGAGTTGGTCCCACTTAAAAAAAAACAGACAGCTGCAAAGTATTAGATGTGAGGTCTGACTGTTGTTTTGTACAATGGGAGTAACACTTTTTTGTCCCTACATGAGAGAGCTTTTAAAATATCTTTAATAGCTATGTAACATTTTCTTATAATCACTTTCACATTTGTCTGAAAAGTAATATGATTGTCAATGACCAGCCTGAGGTCCCTTATATTTAACACATCATCTTATTCAGCAAGTAAGGATGGTGTACCCTGTTAATACCAATGTGCTCAATTTTTGCTTTTTTGCATTGAATGCCATTGAATTGTTTTTTGCCCAAGTCTGCAACATGCTGGACTGGTCATCACTGTTGATCAATAATTACCCCACCTTGGTGTAATCAGCAAATCTGATGCACCAAATATTATTGTCTCTTCGAAAGTTGGACATAAATATAGTAAACAACGTTGGCCCCATGTACAAGTATCTGGAGAAATATACTTCCTTTTCTTTTGTTTCGAATACAACATTCCTAATTTTGACTCTACATGCTCTTCCCCCAGTTAGTTTCAACCCATCCTGTACTTTATCTGTTAATATTCCTGTCTCTCAGAATACTTAACATTTTGTCATGAGGCACAAAGTCAAAAGCAATAGCAAGGTCCAGTTATACTACATCTACCATAAGGCTTTGGTTAAACACTTCCCGTATCACCATAGAGAAACATATGAGGTTAGTTAAACAGGAGAGACCCTCCATTAAACCATGTTGATAGAGATCAGAACCTGTTCTAGATGTTCTGCAAGGAAATTACTAACATGCTGAAAGCATTTTCCTAAAATGCAGGTCAAGTGTATTGGTTAATAATTGTCAATTACTGCTAAGCCACCTTTAAAGATGGGTACCACCTGAGATTCTTTCCTGTGTGGTGGAACTTAACCACATCTTAAAGAGTTCTAAAATTACCACAAGGATGGTACCAAATAAATGAGGATTTTCATAGGTCCACAGGCTTATAAGTATATACTAGGCTAATGGCCCTTATGGCGCCCTAAAAAAACAAGCTGTGCATCCCAAATGTGACCCACAAATTTGATTTATATTTGATTTATAGGGGTGACTTACAGGCTGTCTTTAAATAAGGATAGGGAGAAACTCTGCTTCACTTGAATGTGGAACCTCTTCCAGAGAATGGGAATTCTCTGAGAGACATGCTGTATCTGTCTGTCCAACATTTCCTGTTTATGTTGCATGCAAAATTTAGGTCTTTTAATCAAGTAGTTTTGATGCTGTTTATTTCATAGTGTTGCAAAAAAAATTAATCAAAACAGAGTCCAGAGATGCCTTGTGTGCCAGGCAAAGATCACCTGCCAGAAGTCTGAACGATGTCAAGTAAAGAGACAGGGCTTTGAGGTGATCAGTGTATATTTCTAAAACAAAAATAGCCATTTAACTCATCATGATTTCCTGGTATATTCACTTAATAGCTCAAATAATTTTTAGTACTAGTTTAGATGTTATCAATGGACACATTTAGAGTCTGGTGTAATCCTCTAATGATTCAGCAGGTATGATTGTAGGCTTAATACTAGCAAGTTTATCCACAAGCAATTTGGTTAACAGTATCAGCTCAATGTGTTAGACTCATTGATGTAACTTAGTAACAGAGTAGTAACAACTTCAACTAGTAAGCTCATAAAATGGTAAATGCACTACTTTGTACTTAAAGATGTTCTTTTGATGAATTGATAAGATGCGGTAAACAAAATCATAACATGAATGTGAGACGTCCTTTTTCATTCAGAGTAGGACTATGAAGATCATGAAATTTTTAAGACTCAAAATGAGGAACATTCTTCTTAAAAAGGTACACTTAAGAGCAGACCTCTCAACCTCTACCTGCAAGAATTCTGGAGAAAGCTAAAAATAACAGATGAGTATGACAGTGGCCCAAAATCAGGGACAAATTTTTAAATATTGCTCATATAAACTTAAAACGTTCCTAGTATAAAAGATTTCTCCATTAACATACATTATGTAAAGGACAAGATGGCTGAAGCACAAGACTCTGTCATTATTTAGTGACATCAAGTCAAAAAGATTTGTCAGAAAACCACACATTTCATGAGGAACAGACTATAAATATGAGACAAATGTTTGGGCAATCTGCAAAAATTCTGGACAGTTGAGAGGTATGCTTGAGGAACACGTTATGCCCTTAAACAGACAAACAAACAAAAAAAACTTACCTCCTCTATTTTCATGAACTTCATCCTGACTGCAGCATCTTCTGTCAGACCCTCTGCAGATCCTAACTGTGTCACCTTTGGACTCTTGATGCCGTTGTGGCCATCATTCTCAGTCATTCAAAGTTTCTGGGTTTTCTGCTTGATTCCACGCATTGCAAACCAGTCAAAGAATCACAGATCCTATAGTTTCATCTTCAGGGAGCCTTGGATGCTCTTTAACTCATTGTGTAGAATGTGGGAGGAACTGAGCAGAAATCCCCAAAATTAAAAAGAGCACATTGCTTTCTGTTACATGTACCATACCTATCAATTTGCACACAAAGAACATCTGGACAAAGGCTCTTGAAAAGTAAGTACATCTGACCAAAAAGCTGGACTGTTGATTAGCATAAAATATGCATATGTAATAAGAGTAACTTCTCCCACTGATTAGGAGTGTAACTCCTCTCACTGCATAGCAGTGTAGGACACCACCTTCAGAAACATGTCTAAACAAAGTGACTGCCATCCTATAATAGTCCACACAAAAATGGGACAGTATGAATAACAAAGTAATACTACTATTGTTAATCTGCAATGTCTCACAGTGGTGATATTAGTCATACTGTCATTTGCATTCTATTTATATAGTTACAGTCATATTTTTATAAATGAGAAAGCTACATCTTATAGAGTGGCACTATGTGAAGGCAGAATAAATACAAAAATGCTCAAAATGGAATTCCTTGCTGCCTTGTTTAAGATCAAATCAAGCTAAACAAATGTGTCCTAACACTGCAGTCCTAGGCTGCAGCTGTTCTACAGATATGAAAAATTTTGTAGTACATCGAAGTGTGATGATTATGATCCAATATCCAGAAAAAAAACAAATTGTTAAATATGAGAGTGACGTGAGAGCTGAACCAAACAATTATAACTTAAGTTGTTAGGTCCCATGATAGGCAGTAAAGTCTACCAGTACTAACCAAGAAATAACTGCAAAGAAAAAAAAAAGATTTTGTTTTATCTGCTGTCCATCAGTAACGTGTCCTGATGTCCTGTAATAAACTTAGAAAGGCACCACAATGACAAGATGTGTGTTTATATTTTCTGATGGACACAAAGTCTAAAACCTAAATATATGTCATTATTTAGTATCTTCAATTTGTCTGAAAACCATAGACTTTGTGAGGAACAGACTGAATGTGTGAAGCAAAAGTCTTGGCATTCTGTGAAAATCTGGACACTGGAGTCATGGAAACATGAGTGTAAACAGAAGAGACTGTGTTACACTGTCTGCCTGACACTGCTTGCTAAGTACTTTAGAGCTTTGGAAGCTGGTAAAACACTTACAGGGGAATTCAATAAAGCCTACATGGAGTAATTTTCCATATAGACATAGTGGCACAGAGCTTACATGGAAGTAAGCAGCCATGCAATCCAGTAAACAGAGCAGAGGGGCGTGCACGAGCATGCAAACACAGAAGTGTCCATAGCATGCAAATTACTTCATAAGCAGGTAAATTGCATGCAAATGAGGGTGCAGGAGCAATCCAGCAAGCAGATAGGCAGTCCTGCAGACCCCGTGTTGGTGTCCGAAGTGTACATGGAAAATTTCTGTATACAAGAAATTAAAAAGAGAACAGGGGCTTTAAAAGCCAAGTTAGAAGGTTAGAAATAGCAGGTATAGACATGTGCAAACCTATGCCCTGCATGTCCAAAAAGTAATGCAAAATAACTTAATATAAATGTTTTTTAATACCCATATTACATTTGCATGGCACGCAGCAGTGCACAAATATGCCATTATGCAAAAAAAATAAAAATATTAAAAAGTGTAAAAACAGAAAAAAAACATGTAACAATAATGCATTATATGGCCTTGCATGGAGTATGTACAATGGTACATTTCTATGGTTGCTAAGGAGGCAGGCCCTGGAATAGTATAGTATCCAGTTTGTGTGCATGGATCTGTATGCAAATAAGCTGGGATTACTGAATAGAAAAAATGGATTACCATCTCCACAGATAAAATCCGTGTAGCCCAGAACTGTGTTGGTGTCCACCGACATCAAAAAAGGGTGTCTGTCATTATCTGTTTAAGCAGATTGAAGCTAAGCTGTGCCCATTTGCATGGCATGCTTGACAGCTAAGCAGGGGTGTGTCTTCAGTGCTGTTAAGCTTTGTTTAGCTTCAGACCACGTGTTTTAGCTGGTTTGAGCATGTTTGAGTGTGTCTGCATGGCGTGCTGCTGTGCTGAGCATTCCCGTTGATGGGGGTGTGTCCAGATTTTTGAGTATTGTTTATACCTGCAGTGCATGCCACAGTGCTTAGCAGGGAAAGCAGTTAAAAAAAAAAAAGAAAAAAGAAAATTGACTGAGAAAGACAGTCATGTATAAATTACTGATGATCCTTATTCCACTTAAACTGGGCCATTAAAACCCCTCAATGATGTACTTGGCAGGTGGAATGCATCATAATTAGCCAATATCACAGGCTGCGACTGCAGCAGAGCACTATAAAATATGCATACACCCTACAATCTGATTTTTTCCCCCATTCTTTGCACCATTGGAGTATGGACTTGGGAATTTTAAATGACAGAATGCTAGGGGCTGCTGCAGGTCTGCTACATCTGTATGTGCTAGATGCTGAGGTCATTGCTGATGCTGTTGCTGACAATAGGCCTAGACTGAGAAGGAGAAGAGTGTTTAGGTCCAGGGCAACCTTCCAGGAGCTACATGAGCTGGAGATTGTAGAGTGCTACAGTGTGGACAGGGACATACTACAAGAACTCACTGAGCTCTGCCAACCTCAACTCAGACCCAGAGCCAACAGAGGGGAACCCTGCCCATTGAAAACAAAAGTATGTGTAGCCCTTAGGATACTAGCTACTGGTACTTTCCAAAGACCAACTAGGGACATGATGGGGGTCTGACAGGCATCAGCACCCAGGGTACTCCACCGGTTCTTGGATGCCATGCTACCACATGCCAGTAAGCATATTTATTTACCCCACACCTGTGAGTAGAGGGCCAGCAGTATGCATCTCTTCTACCATGTAGCACACTACCCTGAGGTACTGGGTGCCATTGACTGCACTCATGTACACATCAAAGCACCACCCAGTGAGGAGGATATAGTCAATGTCAACCACAAAGTGTATCACTCCATCAGCTGCCAAGTCATGTGCAATTCCCAGGACATTATCATGATTGTGTGTGCTGGCAGCCCTAGCAGTTATCATGACTCCCATATCTGGCATGCATCACAGCTGTACCAGATGTTTGCTAAGGGAGACATCCCAATAGGGATATCTACTGAGGGATGCTGGTTATGCACTGGAACCCTGGATGAAGACACCTATCAAAAAAGCACACACACCCATAGAAGAATGCCATAATGAGGCACATGCACAAACTAGGAATACCATAGAGTATGTGCTTGGGTTGCTCAATCATGGATCCGGTGCCTCAATATATCTGGTGGAGCCCTGCAGTACTTTCCAGCCACATGTGCACAGATGTTCACAGTATGTGCCATGCTACACAATATGATACTGCGGAAACACCTGCAGCAGGATCATCACAGGGAAGGGACACACAGCCCCCAACCAGTGCCTAGGTCCCCACACTCACAGAAGAACTCAGTGGAGGAACCCTGTGAGGCTGTCCCTGTAGGAAGACATAGGCATGTCCAGTATGCCCTGGCCTTGGCAAAAAGGTCATGCATAGCACATGCACTGACAACCTAGGGTCCTAGGGACTAACACCTTACTCCAACTTGCATACATAGCAAAACGAATGCCAGCCACACCACACAACTTGTATCTTAGCAAGTTCTGGCTGTGTATGGCATGCATCAGACAGAGTCTGCCCTGAAATTCAGGTCTCTGAACCACTGCATTCACAAGGTAAGTCACTCTCCTTTACAACAAATGTGCAGGGTACTAGACTAAAGCATACGTATGGACCTGCTGCATGTATGCAATGGAATAGAGTGGGCTGCTGGGCTACTTACAGAGAAGTAACAGCTACTTGGGACAACAGATACTCTGTCCAGTTCTGAGTGCCCCATAATATGCATTAGGTCACATAGCTGAAAAATCCACTGCAGTATGCAAGGGAAATGCCAAAAAGTAGGGTCAAAGAACAGACACATGACTCTCAATGCCAGAGTCCCCTGCCCCCAACACATCAGTGTTCCCATACAACTGCAGCAACAGTATGTTTGCAAGGATATATTAGCAGACCATGCAATTCCAGGGATGTCACAAAGAACCTGGCCACATGTTCTATTTTCCACAAAATGCATAGGTCACAGCAGGGGTCACAGTGTATGCCTGTCTGCTGTTTGATAGTGTGAGGAATTAAACCTCACTTGCCGGTGGCTGGTGTGGCTCACTGGCTAAGTACATTAGCATGGTTGATGGAGTTGATGGTTCGAAGCTGACTGCACGTACAACTTTTGCATGCAAGGTACTCATATGGTAGGAGTCCCATAGACTGTCAATATGCCACAATCTGTTACTGCAAGAGAGCTAGACAAAGCCAGAGACAATGGGGAAAGAGCGCTAAACCTACAGACATTATACTTGACCTGAGTCACCTAGTAGGTGGCTAGTATAACAGCAGGGTGCAACAAGTCAGATTAGCAGCAGGATGTAAAGGTCATCACTTAACTGTGTCAGTACATACAACAATTCAGTGGGCTCCATTTACTGGTATATTACCAGAAAAACACAACTGTATGAGGAACATAGCAGACATATGGAGCAGAATGCTGAATATCCTGCTAAAACATGTACAGTGAGAGGTATGTAGACTGTCACCTTGTGTGTGGTGTTACATCATGTACCCCAGTCACATCGTACCCACAAACACTTAGAGCAGGAAATCTGGACAAAGCCATGAGCAGTAGTGGGAGAAAGGCACAAATATAAGGAGAAGGATTAACTACTGGCCAAACAAATGTAGAAAGGGTTGTGCATGGACTCAGTAACTCAAATATCTGTCATGATTTTCCTAACATCTATCTATAATGATTTGCCAATAATGTACCAGATAATCACAATGCTATGTACAACGTAACATACATATATTGCAAAACTCTGTACATTCTATTTCAATCTGCACAGTTGATAAATATGAGACATATATTACGTTCAGCACATAGCCAGGGAATGCCTTGGACAAAATATCATGGAGGTGCTGCAGTGCTGAAACAGATGCAGCAGTCAATTAGCTGCAGCACACAGAATCCTAGACTGGAGTACAGGTAGGCCTGGCCTGG
Organism: Protopterus annectens; assembly: GCF_019279795.1. NCBI lineage: Eukaryota > Metazoa > Chordata > Ceratodontiformes > Protopteridae > Protopterus > Protopterus annectens. The sequence continues at coordinate 197,519,665 of NC_056735.1, read as the reverse complement.
AGTCATCTTGTAAGTACTGATAGTCACACTGGGCATGCTCCTACACTTAGCTAACTTGAGCTCATGTTTGATGCCTCATCTGCCTAAGGAACTAATATGTGAAAATATGTCTGTACATACAGAGAGCTATGTATACGTATCTGTCTTTCACTATACCCCTCACACATGATTACCCTATCAGTATGAGGCACATATGTATATGTATATATATATATATATATATATATATATATATATATATATATATATATATCTATATCTACACACACACACATATATGTATATATATCTATCTATATATATATATATATATTTATATATATATATATACAGGTAGCACACACACGTATATATATATATATATATATATATTGTATTTATATATATATATATATATATATATATATATATATATATATATATATATATATATATGTATACATATAACTACATAAATGTGTAGAATGATTTAGACCCTCCACATATATTTATATAACACAGTCACATAACACACACACACACACACACACACACACACACACAGAGCTACAGTTGCATCCCTGATATATGTATATATATATATATATATATATATATATATATATATATATATATATATATATATATGCGTATGCATGTATGTGGGGGGATGTAGTAATGTCTACACTTATATGCAGAATGCTGATGTTAGCTGCACCTACACACACAACAGTTGTCTGATGGTAGCAGGATAAGGCCACATAATGACAGAATCCACCCAACTAGAAAACCCTGTGCCTGTGGAATGTCACCTTGTAGACAGACAACAGTGAGCAGGTGGTGTAATGTGCAATGGCTTCACTGCAGGACTTGGACAGGTCATATTGTCACCAGCCCATTGTCCACCTAGCAAACTGCAAATGGCCAGGCATGGTGACATTGGTATCTATACACACATAGTAGGGGTATTAATGGGTACCCCATTGCTAGGACACAAGATACACTAACAACATAAAGCAGATTCACTCTGCAGGCCACACATGTTGTGTAATACAAGGCCACTTTGTGTAGTCCTCAGGTACTGTGGCTGCAGCCACATCTACAACAGATTTAATTGGTGGTGCATGCAATAAGTACTGCTAGCTATAGTGGGTAGTAGTAGGTAGGTAGGAGTTGTAATCTCACTTCAGCCACTTTGCGTGCGTGTGTGTGTGTGTGTGTGTGTGTGTGTGTGTGTGTGTGTGTGTGTGTAGATATTTCTCTTACAGCAGTACAGATGTGCCCATCTGATCTATTTCTGTGCAATGGTTAATCATTTTATGGCCCTGTAACTACCATCTTCCTGAACATTGGCCTCCCTGTCAAAACCTGCTGATGTCATCCACCTGAACAGCACTGGCTGACAGTCTAATAACAAAGAAACTGCTTGGAGCATACAATAAGTAGATAGTGCTATTGTGTGTACTACCAGATAGGTAGGAGTTCTACTCTCACAACAGGCAAGTGTGTGTGTGTGTGTGTGTGTGTGTGTGTGTGTGTGTGTGTGTGTGTGTGTGTGTGTGTGTGTGTGTGTGTGTGTGCGTGTGTGTGTGTGTATGTGTGTGTGCATGTGTGCGTGTGCATGTGTGTGTGTGTTTGTGTGTGTGTGTGTGTTTAAATATATCCCCTTGTAGCAGTGTACACATACCTGTATTGCCTATCTCTGTGCAATGGCTTTACATTTTAAGTCCCTGTGACTACCTTTCAACCTCCCCATTGGCCTCCTTAATGAGGCCTGCTGATGTCATCCACCTTATCACTGGCTGACAATCTAATAAGAGATATGCTCAGTGGCACATGCAATAAATACATAGTGGTATAGTGTATACTACTAGTTAGGTAGGGGTTCTACTCTAGCAACATGCAACTCTATATGTGTGTGTGTGTGTAAATATACTCCCTTGCAGCCGTACACATATGGGTGTGCAATGGTCATGCATTTTACTGCCCTGTGAGCAGCTGCTGGCCCTAAATAGTACACATTACCTAGGCAATAATACTATCTGACACATATCAAGGGTAGCAGGCCTTGTCACAGGGTATGCATGCATGATTACCTTGACTGCCTCCATTGTCCCTGACACACTGTTCTACACATATGCACCCAAGTAACCATCCATGTATATAGCCATACCTTGCTGATATCATATTTCTGCTGTGCTGCCATGCCATCCTCTGCTGCTATATTGCCACCACGTCTCTCATAGCTCAGCCACTCAGACCCCTGGGACAGAAACATACACAGTTATGTGAGACACCAGTCAGTCTGCAACACTAGCAGCAGTCTAACATCATACAACAAAGATATACAAACTTTGTTGTGTACTCATGACACATGTCAGCATACAGCACCTGTCACACCCACAAAAGCTCACAGGGCAAAACACTACTGGACTTCAAAACCTACATGTAAAGTAATATAGTCACCCTGTGCATCAGACACATATTTTCATGTCCCTGCATTAATGGCATGGATAGCAGGTGTGGCACAGGGTATGATGTGGGGGTACCAGAGGACTAGGCTGTGCCAAGCAGTTGACAGCACGTGTGTGAGTCAGGAAGGAGCGCTGGTTAGGTGGGCCATGGAAAGGTGCCATATGTCTGTTGGTGCCTGCATGTGACAGTGATGTTTGAGTGATTGTGTGTACACAGTCAAGCCCAGTGCTAGCCCTACATGTGTGTATGTTTAACAGCTGTAGACCATACATGGCAGAGTGGAGAGTTCACTGTCTCTGGCCATGAACATGTGAACTGGCTCTACCAGGAGTGACACTGGCATCACCATGCCCAGGGTCAGATGTGTTGTTAGTAGCTTATGGTGACTGCTGTCTGCTAGCCTGTGTCCTCTATGGAACCACCCAGGACCACATGCCCATGGCCTGCCATGTCATGGTGTGGACAGCAAACTCCCTCTAGTGATGCTGGAGGTATTGCCACTACAGGAATGTGAGTGTGCACGGTGATGTGGACTCTCAGCAGATGGTGTTGCACACCTATGTCCAAATGTGTGATGGCCTACTCCAACCAGATATTCCAGCACAGACAATATGCTGTGAAACACTGACACTGTCTCAGCCCACTGTCTGTTCATGACATCAATGAAGCGATCCATGGCATCACCAGTGTGGTGGATGCAGTCATGGATGCCAGACTGTGCTGCATCCATAATCCTAAGCATCCATCCGGTGTTGCTTTCAGAACGTGTCTGTGCCTCCATAATGGACCACAACATGTGGTGAGTGACTCATGATGTGACACCTGTGACAGGTGGTGGATGGGCAGCAGTCTTCCTCAGAGCACACCTGTCAATCTGCCTGTGTGAGACCTCACCAGCTCTCTGGCTATGGTCAGTGTATACACTCACTGATGCTATAGTTGTCACGCTGTCCTGTTCAATGTTGCCACACTCTGTCCTATATCTGTGGCCTCAGGGGACTGGGTATGTGCGGGCATACTTACTGTGTGTGGGGACAAGGTGGGAGGAAGTGGGATGTCAACCCATGGGACAGATTCAAGCCCCAACAAACCCACCTGTGCCTCACTATGGCCAGCATCATCATCAGAGTCTGGTGAGACACTGACTTCAGGTTGTGAGTGGGAAAGACTCCAACCCCAACATTCACCTGTGAGGATGGAGAAAAGATAAATACATTACTACCTACACTGTTATGTGTGGTAATTCACACAGACACATACAGGTAAGGATCCACAATTGCATTACACATTTCACATCTTATTTCTGATCCCATGCACAACAGACAACCACACAAGGTACACATACAAGACAGGCCCTTTATAACATGCACTGCAGCTACATCTGGGTAATGTTGCCAGTATGATACACCTGTGAGATAAGTAATATGTCAGTGTATCTGATAGACCTACCCCAAAACACAGTGCACCCTTCATGACCATACTATGCCAGTTATAGTATCACTGCCTCAGGTATGTACCAATCCATATTGTGTGTGAACAGGCATCTGTGAGTGATTGCCTCCTGTATAGCAGGCTGCTTAGTCCTTCACAAAATTACGAACAAATGTGCTAATGTTCCTGCAAATATAGGACTGTGATTACCCATTTAATGCAATCTAGTTAAGTGATCCAAAATTGAACATACAACCTAGTCTACTCTGGCTAAGCGTAGCAGTTGTGCCTATGTCAAAATCGCAACCCTTAACATTCTTAGGGTATATATGAGCCATAAAACAACAGTATCCCATTTACCAGGTACAGAACCCTGGACTCCAGCCACACCAAACAGACATATAGAAATGTGAGGGAGAGGTATTGTCAGCAATACCAAATGTGGCATTGTTACAGGGTAATATGTGCGTATATCCACATGTACAGTAGCTAATGTGATACTGCCTATAGTGCTGACATTCCGCATATGTGTGCATTAAAATCAATCTCCCCCAATGCAGATAGACATGACACCCGTATACTGGTATGTAGAGGCTGCCACAATGACTGATACAGTATTACAGTGATGAACACAGGAAGCTTACCTGGACACTCCTCTGATGTGGATGCGGTTGCACCCACCTCCAGAATGTGTGGGGTGATGGATGTTTGTGAGCTGGTGGCTGTTCCCTGGTTTGCCAGGAATTCCTCTGTGGCCGACAGTGTTTGTTCTGCTGCAGGCCCTCCACTGGTGGCAGCATGGTTCCTGGCCACAGCAGCTGACCTTTGCTATGCAGCATTGACCATATCTGTGGCCTGATGTCAGACCTACTAGTAGGGCCTGTCCTGTTGGCCTGTTTGGTTGACTGCTGTGATGAGGTCAGTCCACAGTGCTGCACATTGTTCATGATGCTGGTGACTCCTGCACAGCTTAATGTTATGATACAGTCTGATGTCATCCAGGATAACATTATTTTCAGTGGCTTAAAATGAGGGCTGCCTCCTTCAATACATCCTTCCAGAAAGACAACAAGAGGTGAACACATCACAGGACCAGATACGTGGATATCTACAATGTACAGACCCTGTACAACCAAAATGGCCTGCATTATACACTGCTATCTCCCACGCCATATCCCACAGTCTGTCAACACATTACATCTGTGGTTATCACCAACATAGTAGCAATACCTATATGCCCTTGTGTGTCATGACAGAGTCTGCTGTATGTCTCCACACCCATCAGTGCCATCTACTATGGTGTGCCCCCTATGGTCACAGTCCCAGTACTATGTCATGCAGCCACTGTCAGACAGACAAGTGTGTGTTATTGCAACTATATGGGGACAGTCCAGCAACACCAGTGTACCACAATGACAGACAGTAGTGCAAACCTGCTGTAGTATATCTTCCCTGTAGGCATCATACCTCTCCAGTGCATAGATATTTGTGTAATGTGTATGTGTGCTGATATATGTGGTCCTTTTGGCACAAATGTGGATGTCTTTCAAACAGTTGACCAATAACCGATGGTTGTTGTCAGAACATAGAGCATCTGGCTCTCATATGCCAGACACCTCAGAATACACTTATGCTACAATAATATCTGTTAATCTATTCATAGTATTACTTTGTATGGCCAATATATACACTCTGTCACTGAGGTTGGGCCTGTGTCCCCCCACTAATAATGGCTATGACCTAAATTCCTGCTGTAGAGGGTTGCCAGGTATGTTAGCCATAGCTGTCAAGTGATGAGGTACGAATGTCAGCAAAACAGTGAACTAGCCAGAGTACATCAGGGGCAGTCAGGGACACCTTCACAATGTCTGAACTATTCCTGTGTGACATTCACAGACTGAGAGGAGCTGAATAACAGTACATGATGTGATATGACAGCTATGTCCACCCTTATTTATTGTCAATATGTCTAAGACATACTCCACCAGCTTTCATACAGGAGCCAACCATTGTAAGAGGAAGAAAGAGGGCCAGATCTATGATTTGATTCAAAGCAGGCACAGTTGAGAGATATGCCTGTAGCTGTTGGACAGCAGAGTATCACCAACATGTCATTCTTATAGATGTACGATAGGCCTGCTGTTGTAATCCCTAATCCCCATACCTTCATCCAGCCATCTGCATCCCATTATATGGGTAGATGTATTACACACCTGGTAGAGTGATGTAATCCTTTTGTGAACAAATCCTCAAGAAAAAGCTTGCTAAATGATAGTCTGTCTTGGCAAAGCAATATACATACCTGTTTCCCATAGGCAGTTGATTGCCTTTCGTAAGTAATGCTCATTAACAGATAACTGTCTTGCACCACTCTGTGGCTCAGTCTTGCTAATTGCATTCAAAACAGCTGGATTGCACTTTCATTAGCCAATGACATAGCTCCACAGTACACTATTTAAGGCCTCATGTAGCCCTTCACTCCTTTTCTAGTCTTTGAGATTGACATTAGTGAGGTGTGGAGACTACAGCATTGCAGAGGGTAAGTACAAATACTGTCCACAGTTGAGGTTTATGAGGTATGTCAGCAGTTTTGCATGCTATGTTGGTCCATTATCCCATAAAATTGTGATTATCTGACAGTTCAATGTTAAACACTGTGGGTTGAGGTTAGTAAGGGGGGAGAGACATGTAAGTGTCAGACATCATACTCATCAGAATATGCATGCTGCTGCAGTAGCTGATATTCTATCAGCTCACTATCTTTGTAGGGGAAAACTATGAAACATGTCCCTGTCCCTTAGCTTTGCCCCCCCCTCCTTTATGTATGTTTTTTGTCTGGATCCCTTGTTCTGGAGGTGTGAGGTATGGTAGATCTGTAGCAGGTAGCTTATCATACAGCTGCATTTATTGCAGGCTGCAGCTGCTGCTGCAGCCTAGGACACATAGTGGGGAGTATGAACACTTTGGAGGACAGCAAGCTGTATGTGTAACTGAGGCAGCAGTGTCAGCTCAGTCTTTACAGCAGAGCCAGGGTAAGGGTACCCTTTACAGTCCACTTGAGGGATGTGTTTAAGGTACATCTGTTATATAACAGTGTCAGTCACAGAGTAGTAGGTGACATATAGTTAGGCAACACAAATATGGGCAGTGTGTCCCTACCTACAGGCCTCTGACTTGCAAACATAAGTAGCAGTTAATTCAGTAGCAGCAACCTGAGTGGGTTAAAATTGCATGACTCAGTCATTTTTTGCTGTATGCACAAGACTGTAATTGAAATGCAGCACACTGGATTCAAACTCAGGACTGTGGGTGGCAAAATGTACTACAAGCAAGGAATTTAACAGACTGAGCTACTGAGTAAGTGGTTCTTCGACTATATTTGCAAGATATATGTGCATGCATACAGTCTGTGAAACACATTGTCTGCATCCATCATTATTGAGCATGGCTTTCAAAGTCTGTTGTTGTGCAGCAGGATCTCAGTTGTAGACATATGTACTTTGCCATTGCTGCCTCAGCAGGTGTGTTTAACGATGTTGCTGATGAAAGGAGATGGTTACCTGCTATCATACCTGTCAAGCTGTTAGAGCAAGAGCTCTGGGCAAAGTCATACATACAAGTGGGACAAAGGCCCAAAAATAGGGCCAATCTTTAAATATTTCTCTTACAAATGTAGAATGTAGATAGAATAACATGATCTGCATTAGCATGTGTTTTCTGAAGGGTATGACGTATGCCACTCAAATGTCTGTCATGATTTCTGAACTTCAATCTTTAATGTCTTGCCACAACTTTGCCAGAAACATACATTTTTATGAAAATCAGGTCAAACACAGAGGATAAAAATCTGAACATTCTGCAACAATCTGTACAGTTGACAGGTACACCTGCTACCTCAGGCCTTACATCCATCCATTATTATTTAATTGGCTGTGTACTGGTGTAGTGCTTGCATCACTTTCCCAAGAACACTCACATTTTTTTCCCATTATATGTACCTACAGTCTGTCAGTGGCAATCAGTATGAGTTTGCTGGAAACAGCAGTTTTGTATCAGAGCCGAGTGGCCTAGTGGGCTAATGCACTGTGCTGTAGTTGATAAGGGCCAGGATTTGATATGTGATAAGGGTGATTACTTTGCACTAACATTGTCAGAAACACATTTGATCATTTAGGCACACTTAAGCAGGTTTGCACAATGCAGGCCTCCACTAAATATAAAAAAAGAAAAGAAAGAGGGGATGATAGGACAGTGGTGAAATGGGGCCAAGCAGGATGAAAAACATACTGAAAGGCAAGTAGGGATGTGCAAGATGGGTATAGAAAGGACTGTAACATTCCATTTCTTGTACAGCAACAGCTGTGCATTTTCACAGATTTTGTACATGCATTTGGACCCTCAAACCCCAGAGAGAGGGGTGAGGACAATGTAAATGTGTTGTCAAGCCAATTGGAACAAAGTAGTTGTGTCCAGTCGACACGTGCGAAATGGAGAGCTATGTGTGAGCCAATATTCTTTTTTGTGGGACAGGTGCTCATTTTATTTTTTTAAGGAGATAGTGGAATGTTGGGGAAGGGATGTAGGTATGTGTGGGGAGGTAAGCTTGGTAAGAGAGGTTTCATTTGCAGACAGGCAAGACAGCATACAGGGGCAGTGTGTAACACATGAGGAGGAGTAAACACCTTGGATGAGGAGGGTGTTGTGGAATCAGGTGTGCATGTGGTGCCAGATGGCAGCAGCATGACGGAGATCTCCATCCATGAGCATTCAGCACTGCTCCGTCACTACCCTGAAGGTGGCTGTGATGGAGGCTGGTCCCAAGGGCCAGCAGGCCCCACCAGGTTGTCCAGTCTGCCCTCAATCCAGTCCAGGCACTGTTCGTAGCTCCTATGAACAATCCTGCACACCATGGCCAATAGTTGATACTGGGAAACAACCCCCTCTCTGGCCCCAGTCCCGGGTGGACAGGTCCCATCCCCTGAAGCAGTTCCATCTGAAGGTGGTGCAGGGCCAGCAGAGGGAGCACCAATGGCTTGGTTCCCATACAAGTTGGTACCCAGTGTCACGTCCGGCTGAGGTAGGGTAGGTGGATCAGCAAAAACTTGCCTACCCAAATGTGCTGTGGGTATGGACATAAACCAATACATATAGGTGAGTTATGAAAAAAAAACATTGTTAGTAATAACAGCATGCCAGAACATTGTAAATAACCCTATTACAGTTAAATGCATTTTATGTGAAATACAACAATACATAACATAACAGTCAGTATATTAATAACATGCCAGTAACAGTTATGGCATAAGGCCAACAGAATAGGTAATTCAACAAGATATGTTAATATGCGACCATAGTAATACATAACATTAATAAAACACATGCCCCAAAATAAAGTTTATGGAACAACATATGTTAATAGTAAACTATGACCAATATATAACATTAATAAATATATAAAGATAAGGGGTTGGGGGAGCGAAATCCAGTCCATTAATGCCATCATAAGCTATATAGTTGACCACACTAATGCTACCTACTCTACAGATCTTAACTTTCTTTATGTGTAAATGTGCCCTATAGCTCCTGTAGCATGCACATACCTCTCATGCTATCTGCATGGTACACTATGGGCCAAGCATTAACACCTGCAGTCACACAACTACAAAGAACACTTGCACATCAAGTGGACCTAGATACCTGCAAAGGAGTATTGCGGGCTGATGTACTGTTACTTTGCTATTGACATATAGTCATGTTGATGATACATCTGTGACAGAGGGATTATGCAACAGTAATTACATTCCATGACAGCATGGCACTTGAGATACTTGCTTGCGTATAGTACAGACAGCACACAACTATCATGCCTTGCTTGTCAGGCATGGTGATAGTACCTAATAGCAGTGACTGCATGGGACATGTGCATCACATGTAGTAATTGACTGCATTGACCTTTATAAGACATGCCAGGAATACAGCCATACCTTGATTACACATTTACTTTATTTTGCTATATTTTGTTATTATTGCAAGTCATTCCTTTATTATATGCATTATTGGCACATTTGTGTTTATGATTTAACAGTCTGTGACATCTGAACAAACAATTATTTACACATAATATGGGCTACCTCACCCATTTACCTGTGTTCCTGTGGAGAGAATGATACCTGTAATTACACATTTTATTTCTTTTATCTTATTATATTTTGTTATCATTGCACTTCCTTTCTTTATTGTATGCATTATTGGCACATTCATGGTAATGATTTTAACAGTCTGTGATATCTGAACAAACAATTATTTACACATAATATGGGCTACCTCACCCATTTACCAGCAGTTTCTGTGGAGAGAATATCTGTCATCATAACATATCTGATTCAGTAATATTTATTAGTAACGTGGAACTGGACTCGAACCCTAGTCTGTGTGTAGTAAAGTGCACTTCACACACAGCAATTAATAAACTGAGCTACTGAGTCATTGCTGAGATCTGACTGACTGACTTTTTCCTAGAGCTCACCTGGAAACAAAATATGATCTGGTACTACTAATGCAGTATTATAATACACTGCAGTGACAGTTGGACACACCTGCATGAAATGCAATCATGGCAGAGAGACTAGGTAACCTATACATCACTAAATAAAATGCAGGTGATCACAATATATTGTTACTGGGTTTAAATATCCACTCTCATTCCACAAGTATTGCACAACAGTTTATTACAGACACCTTCATACATCTACTGGTATACTGTCAATGTTTTATAGCACAACAGTTGATGTAATACAAGTGTTGCAATACAGCTGTAATTCCACAGATATTGCAATAGAAACTGTATTTCATTTACTTTATCAAGGATAATGCTTTACTCTTTCCTGCGTATTGCAGTAAATTTGGCAGTAGTCAGTTACTGAAGTCCAGGTCTGCAACTACATTCATTGCAATACACTTGAAACTGTATATACCTAATGGCAGTTAATGATTTACTCTTTCTTGCTTAAATGACTATAGATTGCAAGATACGTCCGTACTCACTACAGTCTCGGTGCAAACTGACCTGCATGTGCCTCGACGTTGTGAGATCTCACCTCTGCAGGTGCTGGTTGAGAAGCACATCATTATGCATAGCAGTTTAGCAGACATTCCAGATTAAATATTGCTGAAACACAGGTAAACATGCTTACACACTTGTGGAACATTGCCCACCTGGAATTCTTAAACCCAGGTGTTCAAGAGAGCCACCTTTCATCTTTTCAGGTTGTTATGGTGGTAATGACACTGCTCATCTGTGCAGGGGATACCAGTTGTACTGGTGAGGTCCCTTGCCAGCGGGTCCCAAGCCTCTGTTTTGCACTCCAAGCCCCAGTAACCACCCTGCTTGAGACGGTCTTCATGGTTCTTGACTAGGAGTCCAATCATGAACCTGGACTCCTCAATGTTCTACAGCTGCACCCAAAAGCATGAACCCTCTCCAACACCTGCCATAGTATCCTCACAGGTTGAACTCCAATGGATTCTGCAGTATTCCTGTCTATTGCACAATATAATCTGTTTTCCCGCCCTTTAATGCCACTAGGCAATTTTTAGAAATGCGGTGTGTCACTTAGCAGCACGCAAACCAGCACAGCTCAGCTCAAAATGCTTAAACTGGGACTGATTAATAATGCTTAGCAGCGTGCAAACCAGCTAAGTGGAGCTGTATGGTGCCAAGCAGTGCCAAGCAGTGCTAAAACGTAACTTGTTTAAGCAGTGCTTCCGAGGCTTAACAGGGCTTAACAGAGCTTAGCTGGGTGCAGCACATCAGGATTTAAATATAATTATCATAATTTTGTTTTAGAAAATAAATACTTAGGAACCCTGCATGTATTCAAACCCTGCACCTACTGCACACAAGGCTGTCACTCTACTCATTTGGCTATGTGGATATGTGTGGAATGCTGCTATACTTTTAGATATACCTATCAGCTACGTTTAAGAACTGCTGAGCACCATGCCACAACCCACAAACCCACTCAGCTATGCTTAAACTTGATCTTTAAATTAATAATTAAATGCATCCGGTTTCTATTTTTAGATGTCTGTCATGGCATGTGTCACTTGCTGAGTGCCATGCCATGCAAACATAAAAAAAAATAACAAAAAAAAAATAATACATTGATATTCTGCACTTGGACAGTGCATGGGGTGTGTCACTCATCTGCAGACACAGCTAATAACACACTACCTACACTGATTCAATAGCCGTGTTCCACGGCTCTCCCTCAGCAACCCACCATCATTAATATGCATGGCGCACTACCAAGGTGGAACCGTGCACATGGCCATGGTACCTTCTATGTAGGCTATGCATTATGCTTACACAGATTTTATTAAATCCGGGGGTTAGATTTTTTCTGCGACTAGTAGTACATTGACCAGATAAAAGCACCATACACTACAAAGAATTATGACTGAATCTCCAGTCCTAATTTATGTGCTCTAGACATGTGTGCCAAGAAATTCACCTCTCAAGTGAAGCTTGAGAGGTGAATTTCTTAGCATCCATGTCTCAAACACAAAGTAAGTCAGTTAGGATCAGTGACCTGATCATAATCCTCTATATTATCAAACTTTATTAAAAAAAGTAATTATGGTCTGTGTGTATTACAACAGTTTACAGCACTGAATATGAGTATGTGATTTTAAAGCCAACTGTTAAATTCCTCCTTTCAGCAGTTTTTTTTTTTTTTTTTTTTTTTTTTGCAGTGTACGGATGCAGTACATCCTGCTATGCCTGTCACATAGTCTGAAAATAATGAAAATCAGTATGGCCTGAGAAACACAAACTTTAGACCAGTTTATAGTGAAAAATATATTCACTGCCAACTGGTAGACTTCTAGTCTTTATTAATTCCTAACATCTGCACATCCAGGATACTGACAAATGTGTCTCATGAAAGTTCAGGTGTATGGAAAAAATATAAACAAAAATAACTATTATCC